>NW_022589808.1:1196828-1300144 GCF_004348235.1 Phoca vitulina
AGAAAGAAAGAAAGAAAGAAAGAAAGAAAGAAAGAAAGAAAGAAAGATAGATAGATCAACAATGAAACAGTGGCTTTGAACAACACATTAGACCAGAAGGACTAATAGACATACATAGAACATTCCATCCAAAAACAGCAAAATATACTTCTTTCCAAGTACACATTCTCCAGAATAGATCATGTTAGGCCATAAGACAAATATCAATAAATTTAAAAAGACTGAAATCATATCAAGCATCTTTTCTAACCACAATGAAACTAGATATCAATTATAAGAAATAATTCTGGAAAAACCACAAATACATGGAAGCTAAACAACATGCTATTAAACAAAAGATGGGTCAACCATAAAATCAAAGAGGAAATAAAAAAACACATGAAGACAAATGGAAATGAAAACACAACAGTCCGGGCGCCTGGGTGGCTCAGTTGGTTAAGCGACTGCCTTCGGCTCAGGTCATGATCCTGGAGTCCCTGGATCGAGTCCCGCATCGGGCTCCCTGCTCGGCAGGGAGTCTGCTTCTCCCTCTGACCCTCCCTCCTCTCATGTGCTCTCTCTCATTCTCTCTCTCTCAAATAAATAAATAAAATCTTTAAAAAAAAAAAAGAAAAGAAAAGAAAACACAACAGTCCAAAATCTTTGGGATGCAGCAAAAGCAGTTCAAAAAGGGAAGTTTATAGCGATACAGATCTATCACAAGAAACAAAAAAATCTCAAATAAACAACCTAACCTTACAACTAAAGGAAAAAAAAAAAAGAACAAAGCCCAAACCTAGAAAGAGGAAGGAAACAATAAAGATTAGAGCAGAAATAAATAAAATGAAGAGAAAAAACATAATAGAAAACATCAATGAAACCAAGAGGTGGTTCTTTGAAAAGGTAAACCAAATAGATAAATATTTAGTCAGACTCATCAAGAAAAAAAGAGGGAGGGGCACCTGGGTGGCTCAGATGGTTAGGCGTCTGCCTTCGGCTCGGGTCATGATCCCAGGATCCTGGGATTGAGCCCCGTATCGGGTTCCCTCCTCGGCGGGAGGCCTGCTTCTCCCTCTCCCTCTCCCACTCTCCCTGCTTGTGTTCCCTCTCTTGCTGTGTCTCTCTCTGTCAAATAGGTAAAATCTTTAAAAAAAAAAAAAAAAAAAGAGGGAGGGCTCAAATAAAATCAGAAATAAGGGAGGATAAATAACCAACACCAGAGTGATATAAAGGTTTCATGAAAAATATAAAGGATATCATGAGGGGGCGCCTGGGTGGCTCAGTCGTTAAGCGTCTGCCTTCGGCTCAGGTCATGATCCCAGAGTCCTGGGATCGAGCCCCGCATCGGGCTCTCTGCTCCGCGGGAAGCTGGCTTCTCCCTCTCCCATTCCCCCTGCTTGTGGTCCCTGTCTCGCTGTCTCTCTCTCTGTCAAATAAATAAATAAAATCTTTAAAAGTATATGTATATAAAGGATATTATGAAAAATTATATGCCAACAAATCGGACAACTTGAAAAGAAATGGATAATATTCTAGAAACATACAATCTTCCAAAACTGAATCAGGAAGAAATAGAAAGTTTGAACAGACTTATTACTAGTAAAGAAATTGAATCAGTAATCAAAAAACTCCCAACAAGGGGCGCCTGGGTGGCTCAGTCATTAAGCATCTGCCTTCAGCTCAGGTCATGATCCCAGGGTCCTGGGATCCAGCCCCGCATCGGGCTCTCGTGCTCAGCGGGAAGCCTGCTTCTCCCTCTCCTACTCCCCTTGCTTGTGTTCCCTCTCTTGCTGTCTCTCTCTCAGTCAAATAAATAAATAAAATCTTAAAAAAAAAAAAAAACTCCCAACAAACAAAAGTTCAGGATCAGTCAGCTTCACAGAGGAATTTTACCAAACACTTAAAGAAATACTGGGGCGCCTGGGTGGCTCAGCCAGTTAAGCATCTTACTTTGGCTCAGGTCATGATCTCAGGCTCCACACTCAACAGGGAGTGTGCTTGAAGATTCTCTCCCTCTGCACCCCCACTCCCTCTTAAATAAAAAAAATCTTTAAAAAAAAATTAAGCATTAATACCTATTCTTCTCAAACTACTCCAAAAAATAGACGAAGGAAAACTTCCAAATTCATTCTATGAGGCCAGTATCACCCTGGTACCAAAACCAAAGACACCACAAAAAAAGAGAACTACAGGTCAATATCTCTAATGAACATGGATGCAAAAATCCTAACAAAATACTAGCAAACCAAATTCAACAGTACATTAAAAAAAATAATTTACCATGATCAAGTGGGATTTATTCCAAGGATGCATGGGTGGTTCAATATTTGCAAATTAATCAATGTGATACATCATATCAACGCGAGGAAGGATAAAAACAATATGATTACTTCAGTAGATGCAGAAAAAGCATTTGACAAAGCACATTCATGATAAAATTCCACAAAGTGGGTTTAGAGAGAACATGCTCCAACATAAAGGAGCCACATATGAAAAATCCCACAGCTAACATCATACTCAATGATGAAAAACTGAAAGCTTTTCCTCTAAGATCAGGAACAAGACAAGGATGTCCACTCATTACTTTTATTCAACAAACTGGAAGTCCTACCTGCAGCAATCGACAAGAAAAAGAAATAAAAGGCATCCAAATTGGTAAAGAAGAAGTAAAACTCACTCTTTGCAGATGACATGATACTATATATAGAAAACCCTAAAGACTTCACCAAAAAACTACTAGAGCTGCTAAATGAATTCTATAAAGTTGCAGGATGCAGAAATCTACTGCATTTCTATACACTAATAATAAAGTAGCAGAAAGAGAAAGTAAAAAAACAACCCCATTTACAGTTGCACAGAAAGAATATCTAAGAATAAATTTAACCAAGGCGGTGAGAAACCTATACTCTTAAAACTATAAGACACTTATGAAAGAAACTGAAGATGATACAAAGAAAGGGAAAGACAGACTATGCTCATGGACTGGAAGAACAAATATTGTTAAAACGTCCATACTACCCAAAGTAATCTACACATTTAAAGCAATCCCTATTGGGCGCCTGTGTGGCTCAGTTGGTTAAGCGACTGCCTTCGGCTCAGGTCATGATCCCAGGGTCCTGGGGTCAAGTCCCGCATCGGCCTCCCTGCTCAGCAGGGAGTCTGCTTCTTCCTCTGCCCCTCACCCTGTTCTCATGTCCTCTCTCACTCTCTCTCTCAAATAAATTAAAAAAAAAAATAAAGCAATCCCTATCAAAATACCAACAGCATTTTTCACAGAACTAGAATAATACTAAAATTTGTATAGAACTACAAAAGACCTGAATAGCAAAGCAATCTTGAAAAAGAAAAGCAAAGTTGGTGGCGCCACAATTTCAGACTTCAAGTTATATTACAAAGCTGTAGTGATCAAAACAGTATTGTATTGGCACAAAAACAGACACACAGATCAATGAAAAGGAGAGAGAGCCCAAAAAGAAACCCACACCTATATGGTCAATTAATCTACAACAAAGGAGGCAAGAATATGCAATGGGGAAAAGACAGTTCCTTCAATAAACAGTGTTGGAAAAACTGGACAGCTACATGCGAATGAAGCTGGACCACTTTCTTACACCATACATAAAAATAAACTCAAAATGGATGAAAGGCCTAAAAATGAGACCTGAAACCATAAAACTCTTAAAACAAAACATAGGCAATAATGTCTTGGACATCGGTCTTAGCAATATTTTTCTAGATATGTCTCCTGAGGCAAGGGAAACAAAAGCAAACTAGCTGGACTACACCAAAATAAAAAGCTTTTGCACAGTGCAAGAAAAATAAAAGAAAAAACCAAAAAGGTAACTTAGCGAATGGGAAAAGATATTTGCAAATAATATATCTGATAAAGAGTTAGTATCCAAAACATAAAGAACTTCTACAACTCAACACCCAAAAAACCCAAATAATCCAATTAAAAATGGGCAGAGGACCTGAAGAGATATTTTTCCAAAGAAGACATCCAGATGGCCAACAGACACATGAGATGTTCAACATCACTAATCATCAGGAAAATGCAAATCAAAACCACAATGAAGTATAACTTCATACCAGTCAGAAAGGCTACCATCAAAAAGACAAGGAATAACAAGTGTTGGCAAGGATGTGGAGAAAAAGGAACCCTCGTGCACTGTTGGTGGGAATGTTAAGTTAGTGCAAACACTGTAGGAAACAGTATGGAGGTAACTCAAAAAATTAAAAATAGAAATACATACAATACCATATAATCCAACTACCCAAAGAAAAGGAAAACACTAATTTGAAAAGATACATGCTATGTTTATTGCAGCATTACTTATAACAGCCAAGATATGGAAGCAACCCAAGTGTCCATAGGTAGATGAATGGATAAAGAAGAGTAGTGTATACACACACACACACACACACACACACACACACACAGGAGTATTACTCAGCCATAAAAAAGAATGAGATCTTGCCATTTGCGACAACACGGACAGACCTAGAGAATATTATGCTATATGAAAAGAGTCAAACAGAAAAAGACAAATACCATATGATTTCACTTACATGTGGAATCTGAAAAATAAGACAAACATTCTTAAATATAGAGAACAAATTAATGGCTGTGGGGAAGGAGAGATGGGGAAAATAGATAATGGAGATTAAGAGGTATACTTACAAACTTCCAGATATAAAATAAGTCATAGCGATGGAAAGTACTGCATAGGGAATATAGTCAATAATATTGTAATAACAGGAGCACTTGGGTGGCTCAATCAGTTAAGCGTCTGCCTTTGGCTCAGGTCATTATCCCTGGGTCCTGGGATGGAGCCTTGAGTCAGGTTCCCTGCTCAGCGGGGAGTCTGCTTAATCCCACGCTCTCTGCCCCTCTCCCCTGCTTGTGCTCTCTCTTGCTTGCTCTCTCTCAAATAAATAAAATAAAATCTTTAAAAAAGTAATATTGTAATGGTAACTACACTTAATTATAGTGAGCACTAATGTATAGAATTGTCAAATCAACATGCTGTATACTTGAAACTAATGTAACATTGTATGTCAATTATACTTCAATAAAAAAAGAGAGAGAAATGCCTTTCTTACTCTGATTTTTAAAAAAGAGAATATTTAACACATAATAGTTGTTTTCTTTCTTTAGAACTATATAGAACTAGAAGGAAACTCTGAGATCACCTAGCCGGCCAATCTATTTTACACTTAGTATGTATGTATTTTTCAAAGATGTCCATGCCATTTTATGCCATACGCTCTTTTTATGCTCCTCCATCAGAGGTAGGGCCTATGTTCCCTCCACTTAAATCCAGGTGGACCAATGACTATGGTGCAAGTAGTACGTAACCTCGAAGGTGAGACCATAAAAGGCAATACATATTCCTCTAGCTCTCTTTCATGAGGCATGTATCTTGGGAGCCCTGAGCCAATATGTAAGATATCTAGCTAGTCTTAAACCAGCACACTAGAGAGGTCATATAGAGAGACAACTGAGAAAGTAAGTGACTGAGAGCGAGAGAGACAGAATGAGAGTGCTGAAGAATCTTTCTAGCCCAGGTGTTAGACTTATCAGTGAGCCTTCAGATTTGTGAGATCCAGTATAGTAGCCACTAGTCACATGTAGCTATTTACATTTCAATTAATTAAAACTAAATAAAATTTAAAAATCTATTTTTCAATCACACAAGTCATATTCCAAGTGCTCAATAGCCTCATGTGGCTAGTTTCTACTGCACTGCACAAGGCAGATGTAGACTGTTTCTATCATTGTAGAAAGTTCTACAGAATAGTGCTGCTTCAGATAAGTCCAGCCCTCAGCCTTCAAGCTGCCCTAGTGCTGTGTGGTGCAAAGATGAGTTACCCCACCCACCCCGGCAGAATGCAAATTCATGGGCAAAATCAACCTTGTTTTCAGCCACTGATTTCTGGGGTGGTTACATAGCCATAGTAAGAGGAATACAAGGAAAATAAAGCTCAGAATGTGAAATAATCTGCTGGAGTTTTGGAGACCACAAAATCAGTCAAATGGTGGAACTAATCACATTTTCCTTCAATGTCCAATAAGTGTTTGTGAATAAATGAATAAGAAAATCCCTAATTCTCAAGCCTGCAATATTTTTAGCTTCAAATACTCTGCCACTATGTACCAGAAATGTTGTCTCTACCACTCCAGAAAAAGATTTGATGATTCCTGGCTCTGAAGGAACAACAGGAATCTGAGAAACGTTAGCATCACTGAATTAATGGTAAAGAAAACAAGTCCTAGCTTCTTTCCAATGAAATAACTAGAGTCACCATTTAACAGGTGAAGCTCACTCAATTTTCCAGTTTTTACACTCATAGTAGTCTTTACTTTTTGAAGTATTTTGTATTACATATTTTTAAATTAATTAATTTTTAAAAAGATTCGATTTATTTATTTGAGAGAAAGTGTGCACAAGTGGGGGGAGGGCAGAGGGACAAGCAGACTCCCCGCTGAGTGGGGAACGGGATGCGGGGCTTGAGCCCAGTACCCTGAGATCATGACCTGAGCTGAAGGCAGATGTTTAACCAACTGAGCCACCCAGGTGCTCCTACATATTTTTTAATTTAAAAGCAAAAGAAACAAACCGAAAACCTTTGAGGGTATTTATCAATATTAACCAAAAGCTATCTTTTTAAAATACTCCTTTACCAAGCAAGTTATTTTAATAAAATCCAATTTTTAATTATTTGAACTAATGGAAATTATAGATTTGGAGAGTCAAAAATATTGTGGCATTTAAGTGAAATTCTACCTGAACATGAATATAGCAATTGTTGCGATACTTTATTTCTAATAATAATAAAGCTACATTGAAGCAACGTGGGAAGGGGCACCACTTCCCCATCAGACCAGAGCACAAAGCTGGACTTCACATACAGACTACAAAGTTTTCTGCCAGCATGAGCCTAAGCAGACATGCCATATCAAGACTTCCATGTATAAAATTAGATGATATTTAAAATTACTGTTAATTCTTTTTAAGATTATTTGGGGTTTGTTTTTGTTTTTGTTTTTCAGTCATCTCTACACCCAATGCGGGGCTCGAACTCACAACCCTGAGATCGTATCATGGTCTTCCAATGGAGCCAGCCAGGCACCCCGTAAATTGCTAATATCTGTGTTTTAGAGTTCTTATCTTTAAAATGTAGATATTAGAATTATGATAAAACAGTATCAGGAATTTGCCTAAAATTAAGACATAGCTGGGGTGGGCAGTGTAGAGGAACAGAGATGAAACATGGGTAGCCTGAGTTAATTGCCGGACTGCCCTTCACTATACTCCTCTCTTCTTCTATTTATGCTTGAAAAATGTCCACAGTGAAAAAAAATAAAAACAAACCAACCAACAAACTTCTCTATTTCAATGTTTTGATTTGAAATGCAAAGTAAGGGTAAAGAGAGTATGAGATGGTGGCAAACTACACTCAGACAAAGGCCAGGCTTCCAAGGATCTCGAACTATTAATGAGAAGGACCAAAATGTCCAAAATGAATACAAAATACCTCAAATCTATAAAAATCATTATCACTTATAGTACATACACACAACTGCTCCATGTCAGAATTACAGCTGACTCATACCTTACACAGAATTCTAATATGTGTGGTTACCGGATTTCTTAGCCAACAACCAAAAATTAAAAGGGAGGCTAATAAATACAGACACACACAAAAGGCACAAGACTGCAGATGGTCTAACAGGATGAGAAAAGAGAGAACAGCTATATTAACACTAATTAACACAACTTTATGGAGTAATAACCAGTATGGTTAGTGGGAAGGCCACAGGCTTTGGAGTTAAAGACCTCATTCTACAGTCACTTACTAGCTATATGAACCTAACCAAATTACTTAACCTCAATTTTTTCTTCAGAAAAATGACAGTGGTAGCTACATCCCTAGGCTTATCCTGATGACTGAAAGAGACATAATTGTCAAGTGTTTTTGAAGCAGATTCTCCACAATCTCAGCCGACAATTTGCCTGCAATCTTGTGAGAGACCCTGAGCCAGAACCACCCAGCTCAACTGCTTCTAGACTCCTAACCCTCAGACACTGCATGACATAAATGTTTACTGCATTAATTGCTACATTTGGGATAACCGTTGCACAGAATAGACAACTATTACTTTATATAAAGGAACAATTTTTCTATTATTTGACTAGCTTTTTTCTAAATATAGTAATTGAGCTTCTTTGGTATATAAACTAGATAATACAAGAAAACCCTTTACTTTATCTGAATGGAGTGCTCATCACTTTGTAATGGCATATTTATGAAACTGGATATTATTTTCAGCACCAAACTTCTTGAATCTGACCTTGGGAATATGCAAGAAAACTATGGGGGCAAAAACCCAGACCAGTGTGTCATGGTTCAGTACCTCAGGAGCTGACTTAATACTCAGGCCTTACACTGTAACACACACACACACACACACACACACACACTCTATATCTGTATATATGCACTCTTTATCTCTTTTACATTTTAATATTAATAAAAGTACACTTAGTCCTACCTGAATGAGGCATTTGCTGACATCACTAGCACAGAGTGCTTTGTTACAACTCAGTGACACAGGGACCCATGTCAGGAACACTAGGATGGCTAGAGTAAGCATAACAACACAGTGTGTCTTCATGTTTCTTCAGAGACAATCAACTCCCAGGAAGCTAAACAAACAAACAAAAAGAAAAAAAAACACCTTTAATTCAAAGGCAAGGGCTAGGTTAAGAACACATACAGAAATGAAAAGCAAAACAAGACTCATTGTGTTAAGACTTTTGAGTGATCATTTAAAGGACACTCAATGAATGATTAAACAGTCAAAACAAACTACAATTTTTATATAAGTAATGTCTTGTTAGCCAACTTCATATACATATATATACACATATATGATATGTATATAAAAACCATCAGGTTACTGAGGCAAATAACTAGTTTTAATACTGTTCCACTACTATTCAACTTTAGTTTTAGGCCCATTATTCAACTCTAAACTCATATTTAAAACTATTAATATTGTATCATAATTTAAAACATTCAACACATTTTTTTAAAAGATTTTATTTATTTATTTGACAGACAGAGAGCACAAGTAGGCAGAGTGGCAGGCAGAGGGAGAGGGAGAAGCAGGCTCTCCGCTGAGCAGGGAGCCGGACGTGGGGCTCGATCCCAGGACCCCAGGATCATGACCTGAGCCGAAGGCAGCCGCTTAACCCACTGAGCCACCCAGGTGCCCCAATTTAACACATTTTTAAAATGCAAATTATTCTAATGAGTATTTATGACCATCTCATTTTACCTCTTAACATAATTAGCCAGAATGAAGCAGCTGAGAGAAAGGAGTTGACAGTCATTCCTTAAATAACCCAGCAAATAACAAAGAGGATAGTAAATTATTAATTGCATTAAGAACTCTTGAGTAATTTATTAAAATGTGAAGATATTCTTTTAATTCTACACCAAAGGTACCATAGATTCTTCAACATTATTAAGAAGATAGTACACTTTGAAAAACAGAAGGAAAAAAAGACCAGCACAAATCC
Organism: Phoca vitulina; assembly: GCF_004348235.1. NCBI lineage: Eukaryota > Metazoa > Chordata > Mammalia > Carnivora > Phocidae > Phoca > Phoca vitulina. The sequence goes on from NW_022589808.1 coordinate 1,206,398, forward strand.
TGACAGTGGCTAAACCACAGACATGCTTATTAAGCTGTTTTAAAAGATATAACTTCTTGGCATTAAAACAAACCCTCCCAAAAATATAATCAAGTAAAATAAATGACTACTGATGTTGAATATATAAAAGGTGAGTTTATAGGGCCTTTATGATTACTGTAAACTTTTATTCTAAGTATTATAAAGTACAATAAAACAAAAGCAATAAGGTGAAAAGAATAAAGGGCTTTGCACCCGGGATGACTCAATTTTGAAAGAGAAAGCCCTGGTGACTGTTACTGAGGCCCATAAACTATTCTTAAAGACCGTTAGTAACCCAATTTTCTAATTTATTTAACACCACATACACAGTCGGATGATTTCTGGTGCATATTCGTGGGGGCCAAAGAAGGTATTTGAAAAGTGATTTTTATCCATAACTAGTTTTCATCCTACACTCACTAAAAATGGGATTTTTTTTTTCCATCTCTTCTGGTTGTCTTCATACTACTCCCAAAATCTTACTGGAAAAAGTATTCAAGTAAATAAGGGCATATATAAAGCAGGTAACAAAATTATTTAAAGGGCCTCCCTTTTTTTTTTTCCTAAGGAGTGAGGAACGATACCACAGCGGAACTGTTTTCCTACGTCGGGACCAGTTTCTCAGGCTCTGGCGACCTGTGTGTGGTCCCAAGGGGGATGGCACTGACAGCAGCCTTTGTGCGCTGCACGGAGCCCCTGCTGCCGGGTGAGGAGGCAGAAGCCACGGCGGCTCTTCACCCTCGGCTCACCGACGCGCCGCTGACCAGCGAGGCAGCGGAGAGGGCCGCTGAGGTGCCGCCGGCCTGCGTGCCCGCGCCCAGCACCCACCGGGCGGCGCCCCCACTTTGTCCTGCGCGTAGGCGGGGCCCAGGCCGCGCGGGAGCTGCTCCGTTTCTCCCGGCCCCGAGAGCCCGCCGCGGCCTCGGCCTCCAGAGGCCGGTGCTCTGGGCCCGGACCCTCCCCGGCCGCAGACCCTGCCCCGCCTGCTCCCGCTCACCGTGCGCCGCGGCGCCCCGAGGCCGCCTAGCCCTCGTTCCCCCGCAGGTCGGCCGAGCTCTGGGCGAGCCGCGGGGCTGTGCGAGGGAGGCAGGCCGCGCCTCCGCGCCGTCCCTCAACGCAGCGCCCGCGAGCCTCGGGCACCTTAAAGAGACAGGCCCGCCGCCACCCTTCCCCCACCCCCACGCAGTTTCCCCTGTCCCTCCGCCCGCCTTCGGTTCCACGCTGCCGCCAGCTCCCGCCAGGAGGCGTCTCTCACTCCCGGGGCGCTCCTGTCAGCGCACGCCCCGGGCCCGCCCCTCCCCGCCTGCGGCCCGCCAGGCCCACCGCCCCGCCTCCAGTCTGGTCCCGGCGCGGCCCGCACGAAGGCCCCGCCCCCAGCTGCGGCCCCGCCCCCGACTGGGACTCCGCCCCGCTCACGCACGAAGGCCCCACCCCGCCCTCCGGTCACGCCCAACAGAGGCCACACTCCCGCCCCCAGGGACACCCACTCGGGCACCCACGCGCGCCTTGCCCCCGCCCTTCCCTGCCCCCATCTTGGATTTCTCTGTCGCCTACCTGGGGCTGCGGCTTACTTTCTGTGAGGCCCAGTCTCAGCGCTTGGCCTGTGTTCTTCACGGAGCCGAGAATGCGACGTGCATTAGCTCAGTGACTCCCCACGGCAACCCTGTGAAGCAGCTGTATCTGTCCCGTTATGGGGATTCAAGACCTAGTGGTGGAGCAGCCCAGCCCGTTACCCTTGAACTCTTGTTATCTGACGTCGGAGGCAGGATTTATTTAAACTGCACGTTTCTGGGCTCTGTCTCAGACCTACTGAATAAGGATCTGCTAGGGTAGAGTCTTCGTTCAGCAGTTCACTAAAATTTGCTGCGCCCTCAATGAGTGCCTGGCACTGGGCTTAGCACGGGAAATAGAAGAGAGGAGGCGCCGTGGGTGCTGTTCAAGAAGGAGGCCACTGGTCTTCGGAGAGGATGGACAGGCGGCTACACAGATGGCTACAGCGCACCACCGCAATCCTCAGTCGGAGAGGGCTCCAGGAGCATGTATGACGCAGCACTCATTTCAGCCTGTACTTGAGAAGAATGAATTGATTCGGCCGACAGTAAACATGTAGATAAAGGCATTTGAGATTTATGCTCAGTTCTTTCCCACAACCCTGGGAATTTGCTTTTTAAAAAGATTTCAAAGTGATTAAGTTGGAGCCCATTGAGCTAGATGAGCCACAAGGTACTTTCCCCTTGGAAATGGTGACCTAGTGATAAAGTCTTCAACTAGTAGTCAAAACAGAAAGAATGGAAAGTGTTGATTGGCTGAGGGGGTGGATTACATTAATGATGTCAGTCCATTTTTGTACAGTAAGTGAATAAGTATGCATGTTAAAAATCATCCCTGAAAATTATCTTAAAGAAGTAATTAAGAGTGTACACAAATTTAACTTTAAGGATCTTATTCTTTGGCATTACTTACTAATTAAATGAATTACGATACTCCAGTGCAGTGAACTAAATCAGCTATTAAAACATGATATTGTGGATCAGAGGTTCTCACATTTTTGGTCTCAGGACCCCTTTACACTCTTGAAAAGTACTGAGGACACCAGAGAGGTACTTTTATGTGTGCTATCAAAACTTCTTATATTAAAACTGAGAAATTTAATGAGGTATCTGGGTGGCTCAATCAGTAAAGCCTCCCACTCCTGGTTTCAGCTCAGGTCATGATCTCAGGGTGCTAAGATCAAGCCCCAAGTTGGGCTCCATGCTCAGCACTGAGTCTGCAACTGCATGAGATTCTTTCCCTCTCCCTCTTCTTCCCCCTCTACCCCTCCCTCCACTCCTTGCATGCCTGCTCTCTATCTCTTAAATAAATAAAATCTTTTTTAAAAAGAGAAATTTAAGAAATATTTGTTGTTTCACTTAAAAATAATAGACTCTCTTGTATGGTAACATGAATAACATTTTATGAAAAATAAGTACATATTCAAAAACAAAAAATGGCATTATTTTACATTTGTGCTATTCTGTTTAATGTCAAAGTTAATAAAAGGCAGCTGGATTTTTATGTCTGCTTGTGCATTTATACTGTTGCAATATCGTGTATTATGTAGCCTCTAGGAAACTTGTGACAGGAGAATGAGAAAGGCAAGTAATGTTTTAGAATTTAAATAAAAAGAGTTTGGAGCTCATGAACCCCCTGAAAAGGTCTTGGGACTCCTAGGGTCCCCAAATTACACTTTGAGAATTAGTATTGCAGATGGCAGTACTAATATATTGTTGGCATGGAGATATTCATGATATATCAACATTTTAAAGTAGTGGATAGGGGTGCCTGGGTGGCTCAGTCAGTTAAGTGTCTGCCTTCAGCTCAGGTCATGATCCCAGGGTCCTGGGGTCAAGTCCCGCATCGGCCTCCCTGCTCAGCGGGGAGCCTGCTTCTCCCTCTCCCTCCCAAGGAGCCCGCTTCTCCCTCTCCCTCTGCTTGCTACTATGCCTGCTTGTGTACTCTCTCTGTCAAATAAATAAATAAAATCTTAAAAAAAAAAGTAGTATATATATTTTTAGAATGATTAATATTAAAATAGTGTATACAGTTATTTTCCCAGTGGGGAAAACTACTCTGTCTCCCAAGGGGCCAGCACTTTAGGGGCTGGGGATTCTGTTTTGGAACCCACAGTCCCATTCTCAACCTCTCTCTACTTGGCTGACTCAACTAAATGAGCCGATCTGGTTTTACAGATCTGAATTAAAGTGAGCCACAGCCTATCAGCCTCCCGGCCTGCTGTTGTGGGAGGGAAGATCTACTGGGGATGGAAGGCCCATTTGAAGAGAAACCTCCTTTCTCCATCATTCTCTTCCCTTCTAGCCTTCCTATTTGTTCTGTTATGGATCTACTGCAAAGCTATCTAAAGAATGAGGAAAGAAAATGGATTTCTTGCACGCCTGGGTGGCTCACTGGGTTAATCGTCTTTAAGCATCGGACTCTTGATTTCGGCTCAGGTCATGATCTGAGCGGTCATGAGTTTGAGCCCCTCATCCAGCTCTGCCCTCAGCATGGAATCTGCTAAATTTCTCTCTTTCCCTCTCCCTCTACCCCTCCCTCTGCTCATGCACCCATGTGCGAGAGCTCTCTCTCTCTCAATAAATAAATTAAAAATATCTTTAAAAAATAGTAATAAATAAATAAATAAATAAATAAATAAATAAATAAATTCATTCCCTTGCCGTTATCTCTGCTATGAATGGTTGTTGATCCACCAGGTAAAAGGAACAGTACTCCTCTGCATGGGAGTGGGGAGTAAGGGGCTGGGGTGGGCGTGCCAAGGGGCTGCAGGAGACCCAGCAGACCACTGGGGAAGCATGCAGACCCCACCTGCTTGGAGAAGATGCTATTTCAGCAGAGATTTGCAAAGGGCTATCAAGGACTATTGAGATATTTACAAAGCATTCTCAAAAGCCCCTAAGGCTTCCCAAAATTCAGTATTTACACGTGGCTCATTGTTGCTTACCAAATTAGGTCTAAACTCTGTAACTTATTTATTTAAAATATTTATTAATTTATCTTCATTTACCTTTTGTCCCCTTCTCATCATGGAAGTAATACATGCTTAGCTGGGGAAAAATGTTAAATTATGGAACTTCATAATGAGTGCCCCTTGCCATTTTAGCCCCCAGCGGTTGCTCCTAGTTTTGAGTATATTTCTTCTTTTTGTAGTCACATACACTAACATATGTTTGTGAAAAATGAAATTATGTTAAGAATACTTCACTACAACTTGCTTTTTCCACTTAGCATATCTAGAACATCTTTTCATGCCAGTATATGCAGATCTTTTTTGATGTCACACAAATATTCTCCATAAGCTAAACTGGTTTATTTTCACACTTTGTATTTTTCCAATCTTGTATTTCTGTACATTCTTCTTTTTGCTCAGGACAGGATTCTTACTTTTTTTTCTAGCTACATAAATCCTACCCACTCTTGAAAGCCTGTTCAAATATCACCCTATTCAGATATCAAAAATCATCTTCCGTGACTCAACACAGTGCCTGGCACATAGTAGGTGAATGAATTGATTAAAGGAATGACTTCCCTGGCTGAAGGCCCCAATAGCCTTTGAGCTCCTAAAGCATTTATTTGCACTGACATTTCACTATTATTGTATATATGTTTTGCTTGCTCAACTAATTTTAGAAGCTTCTTTAGGGCAGGAATCATGTCTTTAATGTCTCATTTCGCTGTGTGCAGGGATTCTCAGGCTCTTGGAAGATCTGCAAAAACTAGGACCGATGGTCTCACCTGTATTAGCCAAAATGACAACAGTAATGAAGATGTGAAAACAATTAGTGAAAAAGATAAGGATGCACAGAGTCAAGAGCTTAATGGTTACTTTAAGAAACAAGGAAAAGCAGGGGCATCTGGGTGGCTCAGTCAGTTAAGCGACTGACTCTAGGTTTTGGCTCAGGTCCTGATCTCATGGGTCATGAGATACAGCAGGCCCATGACATCAGGGAGTCTGCTTGAACTTCTCTCCCTCTGCCCTTCCTCCCACTCCTGCATGTGCCTGCATTCTCTCTCTCTCTCTCAAATAAATAAATAAATAAATAAATCTTTAAAAAAGAAAGGAAGGAAGGAAAGAAGGAAGGAATGAAGGAAGGAAAGAGAAAGAAAGAAAGAAAGAAAGAAAGAAAGAAAGAAAGAAAGAAAGAAAAAGAAAGAAAGAAAGAAAAAGCGAGCAGAGATCAGTGGTGCTTGGAATAATCCGAAAGACTTCCTGGAGGCTTATGCTTGGTCTGAAGGGAAGTTCAGACTTGAAGGGGCAGAGAGGGGGATTTGGGGGTGGAGGTGATGAGAGGTGAGTGACCAGAGTGGGGCTGGCTGGGAGGAGGAGTGTCCTAGCAGCAAACCACCCAGGACAGCCTCAGTCCCTCAGTCCTCAGAGCTGCACCACCTTACAAGAGAGGAGCACCAAGTACCTAAGAACTTAATGTTGTCTGTGTGTGTTAAAATTCATGTAAGATAAAATTTATCATTCTAACCACTTAAAAGTATATAATTTGGTGGCATTTAGTATAGTCACAATATTAAGCAACCATCACCACTATCAAATTCCAGGACATTTCTCTCACCTCAAAAGGAAACTCAATACCCATTAAGCAATCACACAACCCCCACCCCACCTTGGCAATCACTAGTCTATTTTCTGTCTCTATGGGTTTGTCTCTTTGGGACATTTCAGATAAATGGAGTCAGACAATATTTGGCCTTTTTATCTGGCTTCTTCACTTAGCGTAACGTTTTCTTTTCTTTTAAAAGATTTTATTTATTTTTTTGAGAGAGAGAGAGCAAGAGCAGGTGGAGTGGCAGAGGAAGAGAGAGAAGCAGATTCCCCACTGAGCAGGGAGCCGAACATGGGGCTCAATCCCAGGACCCCAAGATCATGACCTGAGCAGAAAGCAGATACTTAACTGACTGAGCCACCCAGGCGACCCTGAACACTTGCTTTAAATTCCTTTGTGTATATAACTAGGAGTGGAATGGGTCATATGGTAACTCTATGTTCAACTTGTTGAGAAACCGCAACACTGCCTTTCACAGCAGCTGTGCCATTTCACATTCTCACCAGCAATGTATGAGAGCTCCAATTTCTCCACATCCTTGCCAGCATTCGTATTTTCCATAATTTTGATTATAGGCATCCCAGTGGGTGCAAAATGGTGTCTCATTGCAGTGCCTAATTATTTTTTTTCATATGTTTATGGCTTGCTTTTTCCAGGAAGGATTGAAAGAAGCTTAGAAAAATACAAATGATACAGGAATGGTCAAATAACCACATAGGGAATTTGAAAGGAAGGAACATAAGGTCAAGAGAATAACACTGGGCACAGAGTGGCACAAAAATGACTCGTTGTCAGATAGATTTTAAGCATTCTCACAGCAAACGCAAAGAAAGAAAACACAACCCATCACAACATCCACAGTATTTGTAGAATAAAAATGAACTAGAAGTACCGCTTTTCCTAATATTCATTCTTGAGAGAACGTTCTCCCACAGGTTCCCATGAAAAACTGCATTGAATGATTCAACAGAAATATATATTGGACAAATAAGTTGAGGATCTATTGTGTGCCAAGCACTGGGTTAAGCATTGGCTATTGGCTATTTTAAAACTTTATCTCCCAGGGCGGAGCAAGATGGTGGAGGAGTAGGAGACCTGGATTCCCTCTGGTCCCAGGAATTCAGCTGGATGGGGATTAAACCATTCTGAACACCTACGAACTCAACAGGAGATCGAAGAAAAGAATAGCAACAACTCTCTGAACAGAAAAGCGACCACTCTCTGGAAGGTAGGACGTGCGGAGAAGTGAATCCGAGGTGATATTCGATATTCGGGAGGATAGACGGCAGGGGAGGGGCCTCCGTCGGCCGCTTCTGGCAAGTCATAGAGCCGGGGAGCACAAAATCGGAACTTTTAGAAGTCGGCTCCACTGAGGGACGTCGCTCTGGTGGCTAAGCTGGGGGTGGAACCCTCGCGGGACAGTGTGGTCTCAGGACCCTCGGGGTCACAGAAAGACCGGGGTTGCCTGAGTGCAGCAGAGCTCCCAGGTATCGGAGCAGGGAAGCCGGCTGCAGGGACGGAGCCGAGGCACGGGCTCTCAGCTCGGGGTTGCCATAAACCGTGATCTGCGGCACAGTTGGGCCACTGCTCCTCCAGCAGGGACCAACAAGCGGCAGATCCGGGGAGACTCCCCTTCCTCCCCCGGGAGGAGCGGCGCGGGAGCGCACCGCGGGGATCTGCTGGGTTTGGAGACTCCACACGGGGTCGGGTGCCAGAGATAGAAATGCTCGGTCACAGGCCAGGTGAGCACAGAGTGCGGCCGGAGACCGGGGAGATGGGAGTGACTGACGGCTTTTCTCTGGGGGCGCACTGAGGAGCGGGGCCCCGAGTTCTCGGCTCCTCTGGGTGGAGATTGGGAGGCCGCCATTTTCACTCTCCACCTCCAAAGCTGTACGGAAAGCTTGCAGGGAACAAAAGCTCCGGAGAGCAAACCTGAGCAGATTACTTAGCCCGGACGGCAAGGGCGGGGCACTTCCACCTCCGGCAAAGACTTTTGGAAACCATGGCAACAGGCCCCTCCCCCAGAAGATCAGCAGGAACAGCCAGCCAAGACCAACTTTACCCATCAATGAGAACGGCAGAACTCCAGCGCTAGGGGAATACTGCACATAGAATTCATGGCCTTTTTCCCATGATTCTTTAGACTTCAAAGTTAATTTTTTTTTAAGTTTCTTTTTCTTTTTTTGAATTTTTCTTTTCCCTTTATCAACCAACATCTTATCAATCCCTTTTTAAAAAAATCTTTTTTATTTTTCATTTTTGAGTCATATTCTATCCCTTCATAATTGTTCTCTCTTCAAAATTTTGGGATACAGTTCCTTCTAACAGACGAAAATATACCCTAAATCTCTAGTGTCTGGCTTTGTTCTAGTCTCCTGCCTGGTCACATTCTCTCCACCCCCCCCCCCTTTTTTTTAAATCCTCTTCTTTCTTTTTTCAATCAACTTCTTATCTTATCAATTCCTTTTATAAAATCTTTTATAATTTTCATCTTTACAGTCATATTCCATCCCTTCATCACATTAACCCTTATTTTTGTACATATATAAGTTTTTCTTTCTTTAAAATTTTGAGAGGCACTGTCTTCTAACAGACCAAAATACGCTCAAAATCTAGTGTGTGGCACTGATCTATGTACCAGCCTGATCATATTTGATCATATTCTGTTTTTTTTGTTTGTTTGTTTTTATCTTTTTCTTTTTCTTTTTTTTCGTTTTTCTTTCTTTCCCTTTCTTTTCCCCTGGTTTCAGGTCTCTTCTGATTTGTTTAGGGTATATTTTTCTGGGGACGTTGTTACCCTGTTAGCATTTTGTTCTCTCATTCATCTATTCCCCTCTGGACAAAATGACAAGACAGAAAAAATCACCTCAAAAAAAAAAAGAACAAGAGTCAGTACCGACTGCCAGGGACCTAATCAATGCGGACATTAGTAAGATGTCAGAACTAGAGTTCAGAATGACTATTTTAAAGATAATAGCTGGGCTTGAAAAAAGCATGAAAGATATTAGAGAAACCCTTTCTGGAGAAATGAAAGAACTAAAATCTAACCAAGTCGAAATCAAAAAGGCTATTAATGAGGTGCCATCAAAAATGGAGGCTCTAACTGCTAGGATAAATGAGGCAGAAGAAAGAATTAGTGATATAGAAGACCAAATGATGGAAAATAAAGAAGCTGAGGAAAAGAGAGATGAACAACTACTGGATCACGAGGGCAGAATTCAAGAGATAAGTGATACCGTAAGATGAAACAATATTAGAATAATTGGGATCCCAGAAGAAGAAGAAAGAGAGAGAGGGGCCGAAGGTATACTGGAGCAAATTATAGCAGAGAACTTCCCTAATTTGGGGAAGGAAACAGGCATCAAAATCCAGGAGGCACAGAGAACCCCCCTCAAAATCAATAAAAATTGGTCAACACCCCAACATCTAATAGTAAAACTTACTAGTCTCAGAGACAAAGAGAATCCTGAAAGCAGCTCGGGAGAAGAGATCTGTAACCTACAATGGTAGAAACATTAGATTGGCAACAGATCTATCCACAGAGACCTGGCAGGCTAGAAAGGACTGGCATGATATATCCAGAGCACTAAATGAGAAAAATACGCAGCCAAGAATACTATATCCAGTTAGGCTGTCATTGAAAATAGAAGGAGAGATAAGAAGCTTCCAGGACAAACAAAAACTAAAGGAATTATTTGCAAACACGAAACCAGCCCTACAAGAAATATTGAAAGCAGGGTCCTCTAAGCAAAGAGAGAGCCTAAAAGTAACATAGACCAGAAAGGAACACGGACAATATACAGTAACAGTCACCTTACAGGCAATACAATGGCACTAAATTCCTATCTTTCAATAGTTACCCTGAATGTAAACGGGCTAAATGCTCCAAACAAAAGACACAGGGTATCAGATTGGATAAAAAAAACAAGACCCATCGATATGCTGTCTGCAAGAGACTCATTTTAGACCCAAAGACACCCCCAGATTGAAAGCGAGGGGGTGGAAAACCATTTACCATGCTAATGGACACCAAAAGAAAGCTGGGGTGGCAATCCTTATATCGGACAAATTAGATTTTAAACCAAAGACTGTAATAAGAGATGAGGAAGGACACTATATCCTACTTAAAGGGTCTATCCAACAAGAAGATCTAACAATTGTAAATATCTATGCCCCTAACATGGGAGCAGCCAATTATATAAGCCAATTAATAACAAAAGCAAAGAAACACATCGACAACAATACAATAATAGTGGGGGACTTTAACACCCCCCTCACTGAAATGGACAGATCATCTAAGCAAAAGATCAACAAGGAAATAAAGACTTTTAATGACACACTGGACCAAATGGACTTCACAGATCTATTCAGAACCTTCCATCCCAAAGCAACAGAATTCCCATTCTTCTCTAGTGCCCATGGAACGTTCTCCAGAATAGTTCACATCCTAGGCCACAAATCAGGTCTCAATCAGTACCAAAAGACTGGGATCATTCCTTGCATATTTTCAGACCACAATCCTTTGAAACTAGAACTCAATCACAAGAGGAAAGTCAGAAAGAACTCAAAATCATGGAGGCTAAAGAGCATCCTACTAAAGAATGAATGGGGTCAACCAGGAAATTAAAGAAGAATTAAAAAAATTCATGGAAACCAATGAAAATGAAAACACAACTATTCAAAATCTTTGGGATACAGCAAAGGCAGTCCTAAGAGGAAAGTATATAGCAACACAAGCCTTTCTCAAGAAACAAGAAAGGTCTCAAATACACAACCTAACCCTACACCTAAAGGAGCTGGAGAAAGAACAGCAAATAAAGCCTAAACCCAGCAGGAGAAGAGAAATAATAAAGATCAGAGCAGCAATCAATGAAATAGAAACTGAAAGAACAGTAGAACAGATCAATGAGACTAGGAGCTGGTTCTTTGAAAGAATTAACAAGATTGATAAACCCCTGGCCAGACTTATCAAAAAGAAAAGAGAAAGGACCCAAATAAACAAAATCATGAAAGAGGAGAGATCACAACCAACACCAAAGAAATACAAACAATTATAAGAACATATTATGAGCAACTATATGCCAGCAGATTAGATAATCTGGAAGAAATGGATGCATTCCTAGAGATGTATCAACTACCAAAACGGAACCAGGAAGAAACAGAAAACCTGAACAGACCTATAACCACTAAGGAAATTGAAGCAGCCATCAAAAATCTCCCAACAAACAAGAGCCCAGGGCCAGATGGCTTCCCAGGGGAATTCTACCAAACATTTGAAGAAGAATTAATACCTATTCTTCTGAAACTGTTCCAAAAAAATAGAAATGGAAGGAAAACTTCCAAACTCGTTTTATGAGGCCACCATTACCTTGATCCCAAAAGCAGACAAAGACCCCATCAAAAAGGAGCATTACAGACCAATATCCTTGATGAACACGGATGCAAAAATTCTCACCAAAATACTAGCCAATAGGATCCAACAGTACATTAAAAGGATTATTCACCACGATCAAGTGGGATTTATCCCTGGGCTGCAAGGTTGGTTCAACATCCACAAATCAATCAATGTGATACAATACATTAATAAAAGAAAGAACAAGAACCATATGATCCTCTCAATAGATGCAGAAAAAGCATTTGATAAAGTACAGCATCCTTTCTTGATCAAAGCTCTTCAGAGTATAGGGATAGAGGGTACATACCTCAATATCATAAAAGCCATCTATGAAAAACCCACAGCGAATATCATTCTCAATGGGGAAAAACTGAGAGCTTTCCGCCTAAGGTCAGGAATGCGGCAGGGATGTCCACTATCACCACTGCCATTCAACATAGTATTAGAAGTCCTAGCCACAGCAATCAGACAACAAAAAGAAATCAAAGGCATCCGAATTGGCAAAGAAGAAGTCAAACTCTCACTCTTTGCAGATGATATGATACTTTATGTGGAAAACCCAAAAGACTCCACCCCAAAACTGCTAGAACTCATACAGGAATTCAGTAAAGTGGCAGGACATAAAAGCAATGCACAGAAATCAGTGGCATTCCTATACATCAACAACAAGACAGAAGAAAGAGAAATTAAGGAGTCGATCCCATTTACAGTTGTACCCAAAACCATAAGATACCTAGGAATAAATCTAACCAAAGAGGCAAAGGATCTGTACTCAGAAAACTATAAAATACTCATGAAAGAAATTGAGGAAGACACAAAGAAATGGAAGAACGTTCCATGCTCATGGATTGGAAGAACAAATATTGTCAATGCTACCTAGAGCAATCTACACATTCGATGCAATCGCCATCAAAATACCATCCACTTTTTTCAAAGAAATGGAACAAATAATGCTAAAATTTGTATGGAACCAGAAAAGCCCCCAAATAGCCAGAGGAATGTTGAAAAAGAAAAGCAAAGCTGGCGGCATCACACTTCCGGACTTCCAGCTCTATTACAAAGCTGTCATCATCAAGACAGTATGGTGCTGGCACAAAAATGGACACATAGATCAATGGAACAGAATAGAGAGCCCAGAAATGGAGCCTCAACTCTATGGTCAACTCATCTTCGACAAAGCAGGAAAGAATGTCCAATGGAAAAAAGACAGTCTCTTCAACAAATGGTGTTGGGAAAATTGGACAGCCACATGCAGAAGAATGAAACTGGACCATTTCCTTACACCACACACAAAAATAGACTCCAAATGGTTGAAAGACCTCAATGTGAGACAGGAGTCCACCAAAATCTTAAAGGAGAACACAGGCAGCAACCTGTTCGACCTCAGCCGCAGCAACTTCTTCCTAGAAACATCGCCAAAGGCAAGGGAAGCAAGGGCAAAAATGAACTATTGGGACTTCATCAAGAGAAAAAGCTTTTGCACAGCAAAAGAAACAGTCAACAAAACCAAAAGACAACCGACAGAACGGGAGAAGATATTTGCAAATGACATATCAGATAAAGGGCTAGTATCCAAAATCTATAAAGAACTTCTTAAACTCACATCCAAAGAACAAATGATCCAATCAAGAAATGGGCAGAAGACATGAACAGGCATTTTTCCAAAGAAGACATCCAAATGGCCAACAGACACATGAAAAAGTGCTCAACATCGCTTGGTATCAGGGAAATCCAAATCAAAACCTCAATGAGATATCACCTCACACCAGTCAGAATGGCTAAAATTAACAAGTCAGGAAATGACAGATGTTGGCAGGGATGCGGAGAAAGGGGAACCCTCCTACACTGTTGGTGGAATGCAAGCTGGTGCACCCACTCTGGAAAACAGTGTGGAGGTTCCTCAGAAAGTTGAAAATAGAGCTACCCTATGACCCAGCAATTGCACTCCTGTGTATTTACCCCAAAGATACAAATGTAGGGATCCAAAGGGGTACGTGTACCCCGATGTTTATAGCAGCAATGTTCACAATAGCTAAATTGTGGAAAGAGCCAAGATGTCCATCGACAGATGAATGGATAAAGAAGATGTGGTATGTATATACAATGGAATATTATGCAGCCATCAAAAGGAATGAAATCTTGCCATTTGCAACAACATGGATGGAACTGGAGGGTATTATGCTGAGTGAAGTAAGTCAATCAGAGAAAGACATGTATCATATGACCTCACTGATATGAGGAATTCTTAATCTCAGGAAAGAAACTGAATGTTGCTGGAGTGGTGGGGGGTGGGATGGATGGGGTGGCTGGGTGATAGACATTGGGGAGGGTGTGTGCTATGTTGAGCGCTGTGAATTGTGTAAGACTGATGAATCACAGACCTGTACCTCTGAAACAAATAATACATTATATGTTAAAAATAAAAAAAAAAGAAGAAGATAGCAGGAAGGGAAGAATGAAGGTGGGGAAATCAGAGGGTGAGAAGAACCATGAGAAACTATGGACTCTGAGAAACAAACTGAGGGTTCTAGAGGGGAGGGGGGTAGGGGGGATGGGTTAGCCTGGTGATGGGTATTAAAGAGGGCACATACTGCATGGAGCACTGGGTGTTATACGCAAACAATGAAGCATGGAACACTACATCAAAAACTAATGATGTAATGTATGGTGATTAACATAACATAATAAAAAAAAATTTTAAAAACTTTATCTCCCATTTTTTCCTTATTATGGTTATGTTTTCCTCTAGTTTTCTGTACATACACAGACTTTAAAATTCGATTAACATACTTATTTACTGGTTCCATCATTCCTTTTATTTCTCATCCAATTTCTATTTTTTTATGGTTAAGGGTCATAATTTCCTGCTTCTTTACATGCCTGATCAAGTTTTTAAAGGTTTTATTTATTTATTTGAGAGAGACAGAGATAGGGATAGAGATAGCAAAAGAGAGAGAGAGCACAAGCAGGGAGGAGAGGAAGAAGCAGGCTTCCCGGTGAGCAGGGAGCCCGAAGTGGGGCTGATCCCAAGACCCCAGAATCATGACCTGAGCCAAAGCCACCCAGGCACCGCATATGCCTGATCATTTTTTACTGGTTATTTGACATTGTAATTTTTCCATTGTTGGTTATTGGATTTTGTTGTATTCCTTTAGTGATGGATTAAGTTCAGTTGTGCAATTGAGTTACCTGGAATAAGTTTGATTTTTTTTTTTTAATATTTTTTTTAAGATTTTATTTTTAAGTAATCCCTACACCCAATGTGAGGCTCAAACTTACAACCCTGAGATCAAGAGTCATATGCTCTACTACCGACTGAACCAGCCAGGTGCCCCTTGTTTGATCTTTTTTTTAAAGATTTATTTGACTGAGAGAGAGAGAGAGCACACAAGCAGGGGGAGCAGCAGGCAGAGGGGGAGGGAAAAGCAGGCTCCCCACGGAGCAGGGAGCCCGATGCGGGGCTTGATCCCAGGACCCTGGGATCATGACCTGAACTGAAGCCAGATGTTTAACTGATGGATCCACCAGGCACCCCTGGTTTCTTTTTGAAGCTGATTTTTAGGATTGACCAGAGGGGATTCAGGGCTTATTTGGCCTCACAAAGGCAATGTCCTGCTGAGTACTCTATTTGATGCCCTGGCTATTAGATCTTTCCTCCTTGGCTGATGGGAACACAAACTATGCCCAACCCTCTTGTGAGGTCATAGGATTTGTTCTGCTACTTCATCATCAATGGAAGTGAAAATGTGGAAGAATTATTTTTAGCATGTAAAAAGAATAAATTTCTGTGCCTCTGTTCAAAGAGAATTATGTTATAATGTATTTACTCTGGTATAGAGGTGACTAATAGGGAAAAGGCTTTGGACTATTAATACAAATGTACTTTCGAATTAAAAAGCATTAACATACTGCCACGAAAAATTGTAGCCTGTTTCCCCAAAATCAATAGGGGAAAATATTGGTGCCATCATGTAGAGTTCAGAATGAATATACGGAGGGGATAGCTTGCTTCAGTAATTATTTTTACTCATGATTAGGAGCTTCAAGATTAGGAGAGTTGACTTACCATAACCCAGTGGAAATACATTGTATAGTAAAAGATTGCTTAGAGAGTATAAAAAGCCCCTGAGAAAATTCTAAAATAACCCTAAGAATTAGAAGAATCATATCCTTAGCAGCATATATTTTGTAATATTAGGACATTAGATTGCTAGGCAGTCTTCCTATCAGAGTTCAGAGTTCTGTATGTGAACCCTGTCTGATCTTCACGACATTGAAGAATTCTCACGGTGGAGAATTTGGGAGATTTTGCTACTGTGGATCTATCTTGTTGGCTAGAACAGTCCTGTGCATAATCCAAAATACTTAGTTTCCCATGCAGAAAAATCTAATGGCTGTGGAATTCTGAATGAAATTAGACTCATAAGCCTATTCTAAAGTTATTAGTTCAGCCTAGAGTTCTAAAAGTTACTTTGTCATCCATTCCATCTGCCTGGGAATTTTTTAGTTCCAACTTGTTCTAATAGGGCTGGATTGAAAATATGAGGCTAGGTGAGGAGTCTATCTGAGAAGGTATTTGCTCCTTGGTCTAAAAGAACCAGATGTTCAGTTCTCTGTAAGGGAAAGCAGGCAAAAGAATGACTGCTGAGATGGTAATATGTTTTAGCACAAGAATTCATCTCAGTACTAAGATGTTCATTGAACATCTTTTTTTGGATAATAAAAATTTGCAAAATACCTAAGTGTCTAAGAGGAAACTGGTTAAATAAATTATGGAATGTCCATATGATGAATGTTTAATGAAATGGTAAATTATTTTGCTATCAAGTAAAAACATTATGTGAGATATCTATCTATCTAATTATCTGTTTATCTATCTATATCACATGGCACCTTTGTCAAAAGCCTGTCACTTTATTTTATTTTTTTAAAGATTTTATTTATTTTACAGAGAGAGAGAGAGAGAGCAGAAGAGGGGGAGTGGCAGACAGAGGGAGAGGGAGAAGCAGGCTCTCCGCTGAGCAAGGAGCCGGATGTGGGGCTCAATCCCAGGAAACTGACCTGAGCCGAAGGCAAATGCTTAACCAAATAACCCACCCAGGCACCCCAAAAGCCTGTCACTTTAAAAAACTGACCGTGTTTGTTGCCAATAACGTTTGACCTTTCAAGTGAAAATTAGAATTTTGGAAAACTTGTAATTGTCGCTTACAGCTTCACAGCTTCCTAATACTTAAAAGACATTTCTGATGAAATCAGTGGTGATATTAACAAGTGTGAATTTTGGTATTATATGAGTTCTGTCAACATTTGGAAGACACACATAACACAGTGAATCAATGTTTTCTAAATGATCAATACACGATGTTAAAAATCATTCATTGCTAAAAGATCCAAAGTGCAAGATAAATGGATTTAATGTAACAGAGTTAGCAAAAGTTGATTATATAGTTTCAGATTCCACAAGGTGACTAACCTTTTAGAAACTATTTGTTGGGTGGCTCAGTCCAGTAAGCATCTGACTTCAGCTCAGCTCATGATCTCAGGATCCTGGGATTGAGCCCCACATTGGGCTCCCTGCTCAGCAGGGAGTCTGTTTGTCCTTCTGCCCCTCCCCCTGCTTGTATTCTCTCTCATAAATGAATAAAATCTTTTTTTTTTTTTTAAAGATTTTATTTATTTATTTGACAGAGAGAGACACAGTGAGAGAGGGAATACAAGCAGGGGGAGTGGGAGAGGGAGAAGCAGGCTTCCCACTGAGCAGGGAGCCCGATGTGGGGCTCGATCCCAGGACCTGGAATCATGACCTGAGCCGAAGGCAGACGCTTAACGACTGAGCCACCCAGGCGCCCCTCATAAATGAATAAAATCTTAAAAAACAAGAAACTATTTGTTGCGTTTTGATGTGGAATCAAAGAGTAATGCCCACATTTGTTTGAAAATCTATTATTTAAAATTTTAAAATATTCTCCCCCTTTTCCTATTATTTGTGTGAGGCCATATTTTCTTCATACAAACCAAACCAAACCAAAACCAAACAAATAATAGATACAACACATTGAGTGCAAAAGCAGATACGAAATTTCTAGCTTTCTTCTGTTTGGCCAGATATTAAGGAGATTTGTAAAATTAAAAATAATACACTTTTCCTACTAATTTTTAATTTTGGAAATACATTTTTCATAAAAATATACATGAAATAGGCTTATTAATACATTTAAAATTGTTTTTGTTTAAATTTCTACTTTGGTAAATATCAACTAATATAACACAGAAACAAAAGCTCTCAAAGTCCTTTTAGGACTCCAGAAACTAGTCATTAAGAAAAAATGGAAAAGCAGGCCACAGACTAGGTAAAAACAATCAGGACAAACAAATGTATCTGACCGAAGGACTTATATGCAGACTATATAAAGAATTCCTACAAATCAGGAATAAAGACAACCCAATAAAAATGAGCAAAACATTTGAGGACATTTCACAAAATATGTACAAATGGTCAATATGTATATGAAAAGTAATGTTCAATCTCATTAGTCATCAGGGAAATGTAAATTAAAGGCACAAGATCACTACACATCCACCAAAATTGCTAAAACTGAAGACTGACAACACCAAATATTGATGAAGATTCAGAGCAACTGGGTCTCTCATGAGATAGGGGTATAAAAGAGTACAACTACTTTGGAGAACTGTCAGTTTCTAATAAAGCTAAACACACAACGATACTCTCTGACCTAGTACTCTAAAGTATGTACCCAAGAATGAAAGAATATGTCCACAAAAAAGTACTTGCAGATTCACAGCGGTTTTATTCACAACAGCCCCCAAATTGGAAACAATCCAAATGTCTACCAACAAGAGAATGAATAAACAAGTTTGTACAATATAGTACTGCTCATTCATAAAATGGAACATATTACTGATACATGCAACATGGATGAATTTCAAAACCTTATGTTGAGAGAAAGAAGGCAGACACAAGAAAATAGTATATACTGCTTGATTCCATTTAAAAGAAGTTCAAGAACAGGTACAAGTAACATACAGAGATGGGAATCACAGTGGTCGCTTCTGGAATAGGGAGTACTGACTGCAAAGGGGCACGTGGTGGCGGGGAGGGGGGACTAACTTTGGTGATGGAAACAATCACGATTCAGGCAATGGTTAACAGTATATACATTTGTTAGGACTGGCCTTTTTGTTTGCTTAAACTGGATTTAAACCAGTTTTAAAAAAACGGAGAAGGTACTGATAATGAGCTCTTAAGCTGAGTGATGGGCACACAGGTCTTTTTCTTTAATCTGTAAACATATGCCACAAAAGCTTGCTTCATTCTATTAACAGCAAAATTTTCTTCAGAAGTGGGGAAAACGGTGGCTACCTAAAAGCTTTTTATCTGGACTACTCATATTTTGATATGGCATGTAGCTTTTTTTTTTTTAAAGCATTTAAAAAGTCACCGAGTTAAATAAATGTGTTTCATAAATAATCTTAAATTCTGTGTAACTAATGATCTAATAAAACTGAATCCCCATGCAAGCGAAGGTGTTTATCTTTAGGTAAACAATTTTATATGCTATTTTCTCTTATGGAGTTAGGCACATGTATAAAAAATTTACATTACTTGCAGATACTGTGTAGTATTAAACATTTCATCACTGAGAAAAGTCATTCTAGATTTATTTTTCACTGTTTTTATGCTAATACTTGTAATTCTACATGCTTTTTTCACCATATTAAGGGAATTATTTAAACTTTATTTGCCTTTGTTCTAATGAACTCTGGTTTTACTGACTGGAAATACTTTGGGTAACTGCTACTGTGGAGGCTTTGTAACTCCATTTTAGGTACAATGGAGACTACAGTGTCAAGAAAGCCACCAAGAAAATGAATTACAAGATATTTAATCCATTAAACTTCACACAAGCTTTCCCAAAGATCAGTATCTCTTGTATCAATCTTTTTGCCTTAAATGTTTGAAAGGGATTTTTAGAAAAATCATGAAAATGCTCTCTTTAAAATACAAGAAGATAAGACTATCTCATGAGTTTTAAAGTCAATTTCCTCTATATAAAATTTTGGGGGTTTATGTGTCAGGATACCAGAAATAGAATAAAAAACATTGCCAGCTTTCTGGATAACTAAGAAAAATACATATTTAGCACTGCACTCAATTTCTAGAATAAGTGTATAATTATTAAGTCAGTTAAAATGAGCCTCATGGGGTCTTTGCTTGAGATTTTTGTGGTTATGAAGTTTGCAGCATGTCTAACATTTAATATTCATTTTTTGAGACCTCATTACTGAATAGAGTTGAGCTATTCTTCAGAGCTTGTTTCCCCAAAATGAGTATTTCTGTAATTTTGCTACTGCCTAAGTAAACACTGGTGTTTGGCTTAGAGTCACATGGGAGTGGAAAGTAAAAAAACATTTAGCACACATTTCACTCTTATTTTTTTTCTATAAAAATATAACTCTTTATTAAATAACATGCACAAATATCAACTAGTCATTTATTAAACAGATATGATTTAGAACAAGATTTAAAGAAATACAAATCCTTAGGTACAATTTAGTATATCTTGTTCATGATATTTGAATAGTTAAAAAAAAATCACTGATTAAACTAACCATCCTTTATTTCTCTTTCAGAACCCTAAATCTTTTTAGGTATATACCCCATTCCAAGTTTTTTCCTAGCATTTCAGAGCTTTAGAATATCTTTAATATCAAAAGCTCTTAACTACTTATATATAAATTCCACTGAGAAGGCATTCACTTTTCTTTTAAGCTATCCGATTGGCTCTGAGTCACTTTACTAAAGGAAATCTGCAGAAGCAGAATCATGGCAGAGAGGCTCCAGCAACTTGAGGTACCATTGAAGAGGGAGAACTAGGGTTAGTACTTAAAAAGCTGGGACAACTAAAATATGCCAGATTCCTGCTTGCTTGCTTTTTCTCTTCTGCAGCCTGTTCTGTTTGGCCAAACAGTGATTTCCCCTCCTTTTCCAGTTGGACCCTCAGAACAAAATGCTGTATAAATTTACCCCTCTCATATTTTTCTATGACTCCAATGTTCAATAATCTGGTTTTTTATCTTTAGGCAAAAGTATAAACAAAATTTGCATTGAGTTTTTCCATATTAAAAAGTATTGCTTTTATAAATTAGCTTTTAATGTTCCCAGCCTTAATAAACTTAACTTCAACAAAACCAGTGCTTCAAAATCTACCCTGCCTTTCTTGGCCCCATTTATCCAATAAAAAAGGCCCAAGTCTCTCATCTAAATTTCTAAAGAACACTACATCCAACCTTTATAATAAAGTCCTTGCACTGTGTATCTTTTACACGTGCTGCTTTATTGCGCATGCCAAGTACAGTATGAATTAAAATATAAATTGACGTAAAAATTCAAAAATCCCTAAGCTTAATATATACCTTTGCACTCCAAAACTTCGATTTTTACATTCTCTCCCATTAGCTGGGATGTCCAACTTGCTTGCTGCATTTAAGTCACTTTATTCCTCATATATTCTTTTTAGTTTTCTCTATCAGAATAAAAAATATCCAGCATTATTTTATAATTCAAGAAAGTACTGTGGAAAGTTCTATAAATTTTATCTCATATACTTATGTTCAATTTTACATATAACCTAATTTTCCTTTCAAAAATGTTTAATAAGTTTAGCAGATTTCAGACCTGAAATATTCCTGAATATTTAATCTACTTCATGTTATAGGAGAAACTGGATTTTTTCTAAGTATATTGCTAATTATTTTATTAAAAACAGCATACCAAATCTTAATTATAAAATTCTGAAAATTATGTTTTGCATCTTGATACAAGGAAAAAATACAACATATTAATCAATTTTCCATAAATATTGAAGATTGATCAGAATATGCCTGTTTCTTGTACTTATTTTGACTACCGAATATCTCTTTTTTGATTTCAGTACTCAGTTTGTATTTTAAAAGTGCAAAGGTTATTAAGCTTAAAACATTATATTTAAGCAATGTAAAAAAGTTTTACAATGATTTAACATGACCAATAAAATTTATTAAACATATTTACATATATTCACAGATTCTTTCATACTTGAGTATTAAAATAGACATTTACAATTTCAGAATTTTCATTCAAAGGCATTTTGGGAGAGGGGAATAGGTTCCACTGTGAGATGAAAAAAAGAGCTGTTTCTTTGCATGACTAATTCTAAATAATGTGTCCAACATAGTGAGTCACAGGAACTATCCCAGGAGACTGGCATGAAACACCCTACACTACTTTAGGCATCGCTTATGGAGAGAGTTAAATTATAGGAAACATGCAATACAACTAAGTCACAACCTTTACAGTTATGGTGATGAAAACAAGCTAACTCAAACACATGCATGCCTTATTTAAAAGTTTTGCTACCTGAACACATTACTAGTACACTCCATACAAACTACAACTTTGGTCCAATAAAACATTAGACACAACAGCTTTACAATTATTTCTTTGTACATGTTTTGACTACCAATCCCTTTGTATACATTTTGACCATTAATTACAAGATTTACATCTGCACAATATGTATAAAATAAGTTATTAAAAAGGAAGACAATATTAAAACTTTTGAAAAGAAAACTGTACAATTAATTTACAGATAAAATAAACTGAAGAAATTTTGTGCCAAGTTTTTCTTCCACATTAGAAACCATTTGGTAGGAATTGAACCTTTTAGTTTACCAGTATATTTTAATGAAACTTGAAAGATTTGAACACTAGTGGTTATCTTGTTACTTAAGAGTGCTAACAACTTCCAGTGCTGTTAGCAGATTCTCAGCTTTTAAAATATCTACCACAGTCTGCCAACATGCTCTAATGCAATAGTTACCTCTCACCAATATAAATAATAGATTTCAGTTAGAAACTGTTTGGATCTAGGATCCAAAATAATTCTCTTTTCATTTTTCATAAAATGACAGTGTTTACTACATAACCAACTTTAGTCAAACTTTACTAACAACTGTAAAGGCATAATATCAGCATTTTTCTCAAAAGGCAGTGTTCCACAGTTTAATACTCTTGAGCCACATGAGTTTTAAGACGACACCATCGGAAGGAATGGCTGCTATATAGGAGTCAATTCAAAGTCATCATTAACATCAACGAGGGGAACATAAAACTCCTGGATTTCATAAATGCTGATAGATTTATAGGTGGCAGGATCAAGTTCCTGGAGTTTGAGCTGCCATTCTAATCTCTGGACGGCATTTAAAGCTGCAGCTTCATGTTGTTGCCTCATTAAAAGACAGGTCTATTGAGAAGAAGAGAAGAGTTAATTGATTTTTCTGTTAAATCTGCTTTAAAAATTAATCTCATCCATAGTTTCTTTAGTGATTAAGTTTTTGAATTACACACCCATTTCTGCTTTACCCTGTCTGTATCTATATGACAACTATTTCTGGATCTGCAACTTCACCACTGTCTGACCTCACAGACTTTAATTTGAAACTGCTCTTTCAAATAATGAGATTTCAAATTATCAAAAGAATCACAAACATCTAAGAAGTGATTTTTGAAACGATTTAAAATCTCAAACCAAATAATTTCCCTTATGAATTATTTGCAGTATATATTCTTTCCTTATTGCTCCTCCCCATTCTTTCATATGTCAGAACTATGACCAGACTTGGATACTGGACAGTAAGCATAAAGATCCCCATCAGAAACTGCTTCTTCTCTGATAGTTTCATCTTTCATTCTACACTGGTCTTGAAAAATGGACTTGTGCTCTTTATTTTCCTTTACTTTCCAACTGTAGGCGGCATGAGGATGCATGACTAATGGCTATCTCCTTTCCTAGTCACTCCTAACAGAGCTGCACTTTCTGTTTAAGAGGGAAGCATCCATTTAAACTGAACTTCTAAACATACATACCTTTAGTTTGTCAAATTTATCATCCACATCTTGTAACCAAGACATGAACTGTCTTGCATTAAAGCGATCCCTCACAGAAGTTTTACTGTCATCAGACTGAAAGAGAACATTGAAAGTAGCTGAATACTATGCAATTTAATAACCCACTTTAAAACCTATATGCCATTATATCTTTTTATGGTATGATGGAATGATGGAAAGAACGATGGAAACATTTTGAAAAAGGATAAAAATACAATTTTTTATGCCTACAACTTTATTAAAAGTAAAATTGATTTTGTATCTCATTTTAATGTTAATGTTTACCATATGTAGGGAGAAAAAGTGTTAAGGTGGGCTACAGGACTTTTAGGCCAACGTTTTTTTCAGGACCAGTATTTTGGAGTGATCATAAAGAAATTCTGTATCAACTCTTAAGAATACCAGTTTTGGAATGAAAACAGGCTGTATTCAAATGCCAGCTTTGTGTCTTACTATGTGATCTTGAACTAATTATGTACTTTCTCAATTTTCCATTCTGTAAAGTGGGATGAATACCTTCTAATCTTGTTTTGAGAATTAAGTCTCTGAAGTCCTCATCAGAATGCTTGGGTATACAGGCAGCACTCACTCCAAGAAACGTGTGCTGTAATTACTACTACTACTATTACCACCAGTGCCATCAAAGTGCCATCCAGGCATCATGTAGATGCTCACATTTTTAGCTGTTATCACTTCCTCCTTGGTCCTCCATAAGATGTTTTGAGTATTTAAAATTTTATTATTGAATCTTTTTAATATTACAAGTTTATTTTGAAAAGGAAGAGGTCTGATGAGAAAGTAGGCTAATGGATGACCCAAGCCCTTAGCCAGGAAAGGTAGATTTTCCTTTTCCTTAAATTCCTTGGAGGCTATTCTCATTGGAGCCTGCTACTCAGTTGAGAGACCAGTGTCTACTCTAAAGCCAGAGTCAAAGGATGGGTAAGAGTTCCACAGTTTTCCTCAAGAGAAGGATTAAGTTCTTCCGTCCTTTAATTATTAGGCCGATCATGGCCTAATCTTCTTTCAGTCTCTGACTTGGGGATCATTCTAAGGGCTTACTGGGAAACCGCACTTATTTTTGATGTTCTCCTTATAATCTATCTGGGGCAATAGATGCTCATCAGAAATTTCATCATGTGGTGGTCCAGTGGCTTTCCGTCTCGATTTCCAGTTCTGCTATGGATTGGTTTTTATTTTTACATGTCTTTTGTCATTTCAGGGAGTTTTGGAAGGAAGACAAAATAAAAAGGTATGTATACCCAACCACTGTGAACCAGAATTCTTCAAGAGACTTTCCTTGTAGCTTGATTTATATTGTTCTCAAATTGATTTCATTACTCTATAATTGCACAGAACTTGAAAAGATCTCAAGATATTACACTGTCTAGTCCAGCCTTTAGTTAAACTGTTCATTTCCATTATTAAAAACCATTCATTCTTCCCTTTAAATTCTTTAAAGCTGAGAATTATGTAAATTCCCTCAGTGGCCTTTCCAGTGTTTATTTCCTTAGAGTCAAAGAGTTCTTTCTTAAGATCCAATTATTATTATTAATATTTTAGAGAGAGAGTATGCATGCAAATGTGGTGGAGGGGAAGAGGAAGAGGGAGAGAGAATCTTAAGCAGACTCCGTGCCCAGCTCGTGGAGCCCAGTGCGGGGCTTTATCTCATTACCCTGAGATCATGACCTGAGTCGAAATCAAGAGAGTCAGATGCTCAACGGACTGAACCACCCAGGCTCCCCCTGCCCAATTATTCTTCTTCTTAATAGCCTTTTCAAATATCTCTGAATACTTTCATTTGGGTAAAACAGTTGGTGACTTAAGAAAGTTTGAAATATACTGATCTAATTTAATCTTTTTTTTAAAGGGGAGAAAAATAAAGCCCAGAGAGAACTAAGTAATTTTCTCTGTAATACACCCTATATCCTTTGTGTTTCTAGTCTGACTTAAAACAGCATTTCCTAGTATTTTTGTGTGATAATCCTTCATTGTCCATGCTTATACTCTTTAAGCATTATATTCTCTCTATGACCAATGAATTTCATTCTGGTTTGTGAGGCACAAGAAATTCTGACAACTGATATATCTGGTTCTGAATTTATATAATTTCTATGTGGCAGTAAACTTTATTCAAGACATAGCTACAGTTTTTTTTTTTTCCCCCACAACTGTATTTCTTTATTCCAGCCATATCCAAGATCAAAACAAACGCCTGGCCCTATTTTAGCACCACCACAATCTAGAGGTTCAATCTGCCTGTAGTGTTTTCCAGCTTACAGTTGCTTTCCAGTTGCTTGAAGGTACAAACATCCACTTTAGAAACAAATTACAAATTATGTAAAAGGGCAATATCCTGAACACATACTGGTTTTGTAAATATCAGCTTTTATAATATAAGCCTAATGTTTAGAGGATTTTAGAAAAAAGATCAAGTGATCTAGAAGTACTTTATTCTGCACAAGAATTGTTTTTCTCTTTTGAGTTTTACTGATTGCTGAATTCAAGTTTCTTCTATGGAAATAGGTTACAAAAGCACCCAAGTTGTATTCAGGAACATTTTAACTGTATCAGTGGCACTTTACCTGAGCGTCCAGTGGCACACTGTACACTTCTGCGTCCAGTAACACAGTGCACGCGCTAAATGGCAGTGTTTGATTTGCCAATGTTCTTGCAGCTCTGTAATGAACTCGTAGAACTTCCTGTTCATTGGATACAATGAGTTTTTCCTAGTTGAACCAAGAATGGAAAAAAAAAAAACCGTAATACTTCAATCACCTGTTTTTTTCAAATAACTTAAAATGTACTGAAGAACCTGAA
Organism: Phoca vitulina; assembly: GCF_004348235.1. Lineage (NCBI taxonomy): Eukaryota > Metazoa > Chordata > Mammalia > Carnivora > Phocidae > Phoca > Phoca vitulina. The sequence goes on from NW_022589808.1 coordinate 1,232,688, forward strand.
TTTCAGAGTTTTTTCTTTTTTAAAAGATTTTATTTATTAGAGACAGAATAAGCATGATGGGGGGAGGCGCAGAGGGAGAGGGACAAGCAGACTCCCCACCGAGCAGAGATCCCAACACGGGGCTCGATCCCAGGACCCCAATATCATGACCTGAGCCGAAGGCAGACACTTAACCGACTGAGCCACCCAGGTGCCCCTCAGATAAGTTTTTTCTTCACACAAAGCTTGAGGGATTTGAGAACTCGAAGTGTTCTAAAAGTGTAAGTAAATGTTCTTTCCAAAAGTGGCAGGCTTTTTAAAAAAATTAACTTTTCAAGTGTACAATGGTGGCTTTTAGTATGTTCACCAAGATGTTCAACCATCACCACTAATTTCAGAACATTTTCATCACCCCAAAAAGAATATCTATCACCAGTCATGCCCCATATACCTCCTCTTCACCTGGCAACCACTACTCTACTTTTTATTTCTATGGATTTACCTACTCTGAACCTTTTCTTACAAATGGATCCATGGAACATGTGGTATTTTGTAACTGGCTTCTTTCATGTCACATGTTTTCAAGGTTCATCTGTGTTGCAGCATGCATCAGTACTTCACCCCTTTTTATGGCTGAATAATATTCCACCATATAAATACACATTTTATTTATCCATTCATCAGTTGATGGTCTTTTGGGTTGTTTCTAGCTTTGTGCTATCATGAATAATGCTGCTATGAACATTCATGCTCAAGTTTTTGCTTGGATGCATATTTTCTGTTTCTCTTAGGTAAATAACTAGGAGTGGAGCTACTAGGTCATATGGTAGTTCTGTGTTTAACCTGGTGAGAAACTGCTGAGTTGTTAACAGCAGTTGTATCATTTTTCATTTCCATCAGCAATGTATGAGGGTTCCAATTTTTTCACATCCTTGCCAACACTTGTTATTATCTTTTAATTATAGCCTTTCTAATGGGTGTGAAGTGGTGTGCCATGGTGGTGGAAGCTTCTGTTTTATAATGAATATTTTCATGGAAACAAACACTTTACTTTGATGCTGATTTTAAACCTCTGACAATCGCAGTATAATCCTGTCTTAAAATGTGTTAACTGGGGTGCAATACTTCCAATTATGTAATATGCAAACTCACCCTATCATAAAGTTTATGAAATCATCTAGGCAATCCTCTGCATTTAGCAGACTGAGAATTCCTAGGGTGTAGCTACAGATCCCAACCCATGGTGATACTGGTTACAGACTTGTGTCATCTGGTGGTAACTGTCTTCTTTGGCTTAAACATCAGTGGGGACAACCCTGGGGCCTGTGGCTGGTTAGAACTTCAAGGACATAGGTAGTGAGTCCAGGAATCCTTCCATTATAAGATGTCCATCATTTTGTTGGTTCTGTCAGGCAGGCTGAGCTGAGAAAATATTAAAGATCTGGCTGGTCTCCTTCCCACCACATTCCCTAGTCTCTCTCGACTTGACAAGAACTTTATCCTTCCCCTACTGGAGCACGGAGGCCTCATTATATCCAAACACGTATTACTGTAGAGTTTTACTGTATTTATAATTTAATGAAAACACAAAGAAACACAGTCCTATTTAATCTCTTTTAAATTTTATGTGACAAATGATACTCAAAAGAAAAGAGGTAAGTTTAACACTTATGATTTATTAAGTACAAGTTTGAGGTGGGACTTTAAATGATAAAATATCCAAAAAACTGACCAGATACTAAGAAAAAATAACTAGAAGTTTTCCTAAAAGATTGGCCATAGTCATGTAGAGATTAAGAGCAATAACCAAAAATCCCTTAACACTACATGAGAAAGAAATATATTATTTAAGTCAGACTCCCTCCCCTAAAATAACTAACAGAGTTATGCTGCTTAAGTGACAGCGTAAATATTGCACTTTAGGTCACCATTCTTAATATTATGTCTTTGCACTTCTAGAACACAGCTTCTCAAACAATGTCTTCTGAGAATGGGTTATTAGTTCTTGGAGAGGCAGAGTGGGCATGAGCTAGAAATCCAACTGTCTAGGAATTCACCGTTTTAGTTCCACAAATTCAGCAAATGCTAACAAGAAACTAATTATTATAGAGATTTTTATACATCAAAAATACACTCAGCATGAACTGTAACATAGGGACAGCTACCCTAAAACAGGCTTAAAAATTCCCTAACTACACAGGTACAAGATAACAAAATCAAAGCATTTCCCAAAATGGTTCTAAACAAGGAAAATCCCCTAAGAGAGTTATATGTGTGTGTGTGTGTGTGTATAAAATATATACATATATACATAAAATATAATGTAGGTCATTATAATCTATTGTTAAAATAGAGTAATTTTTAGCATAAATTTAAGCACTTCTTACCCTTTCAATACTGTGTTGCAAACGTAGTTTCATTCTTACAACTTCCTGTTGCCGAAAAAGCTCTTTAAGTGGATCTGACAGGGAAGGTGGTGGTGTAATCTAATTTTTAAAAAAACATATTAGTTAAAAATACTAGTTTTTATTTACAATGGGCTATTCCTAATTTTTTAAAAAGTTTTATTTATTTAAGTAATCTCTACACCCAACAAGTGGCTCAAAATCGTGACCTCGAGATCCAGAGGCGGATGCTCTTCTGACTGAGCCAGCTGGGCAAATGGGCTATTCTTATAAAATTAAACCTTTTAGTCCATTACTTAATGAAAACATAAATTATGATGTACTCTGAATTAGATAATACAGTAACAATTATACAACTTGTTCTCAATTTCAACAGTCTGAAACACAGCAGAGCATACCAATAAACTCCGATGTTTTAATTCTGAGGCCACAGCAAGTTTCAAAGAGCAAATAAGAAGGCCTAAGGACTAAGGAGTTCCTTATTACAAAGATACATTTTAGAGCATCAGTAAGTGACAGCTCATATACTGAGGAAGGGTCCACAAAAACAGAAAAACACCAAGCAAACAGTCCTAAAGGTTATAGCAGTCTGAGTCTTAGTGTAGTAAACATGAAGTCTCTTTGTAGACAGGATACAAATCAAATGCTAAAGTGCTGAGTTTTACATTTACTGAATTAAGTCTTTTATAAAAAGATGGAATTATCCTCTAATAGATTTGTAGTTTTCAAACTTCTTTATTACAGGTGATAACCCATTTTGTCTTTCCATACCCCAAAAATCTTACGGTTGGTTCATCTCTAATTTGATTATTACAGTGGACTGCTTTCTGGTAGATGCTGGAGGTAAAGGAAGAAGATGCCATCTATGCACTGCTCTACAGTTAATATAGAGGTATCTATGATCCCTTAATATTCTCCCTCTACCCCTTGGAATATCTATATTCCTCCCTCCACCCCCAACTAGCTTCTAACTACTGTCAGCATTTGGGGCAAAGTAAGGTATCTCAGTATGTTTTGGCACCATAGAATAACAGTTGACTCTTCTGATTCTTCAGACGGTGGGACAAGCAGATTCTACGTACTTCTTGACGTGGGGCTAAAGGAATTATATACCATATATGAAAAGCTCTAGCCATAGAATCAAACCTGGATCTCATCAGGACTCTATACTTATGATCAGTAAACAGTTTTCAGGAATTACGGGGGACTGAAAAAGATGTTAAATAACATCACAAGGATTCACTCAGTTGAATCAATGTAGAAAATTCTACAGGACAAGTAACTTATTGGGGCGGATTATTTTTCAGGCCTCTAACTTCAGTAATACAATTGTTAGATGTCTGTGCCTTATAAATGTCTTTAAATTAGTAAGAGTAACAGTGAAGTTTAATGCTACTGTGTTTTAAAGTTTTCCAAAATCATAAAGGCCACCTTTATGCCCAGAGAAGAGTATCTACTCCTTTGGGCCTGGGGTGTCAGAGAAAGCTTCTTGGAGAGGGTGATACCTGAGGTTACATCTTAAAGGAAGAGCCAGAATCATGAGTTAAGAGAAATGAGTTCTGGGGAAAAAAGAAGGGAAAGAAGAGAGGGAGGTAATTCACAGAAAAGAGGACAGTGTGATCAAGTGCACAAAACAAAGAGACAGGACGGTGCCTGGACACAACTACAAGTTGAATTCCTGGGACATCAACTTTGAGGGAAAGAATGGTAGGACATGAAGATGGGGAGAGCAGCAGGGGCAAAAAATAAAGGTTGTAGTCTATTCTGTAAACCAGCTTTTCTTTCTTTTCTTTTTTTAGACTAGCTTTATTTTTATTTTTCTAAACATTTTATTTATTTGACAGAGAGAGGGAGAGATAGCGAGCGAGAGAGAGAGCACAAGCAGGGGGTGCGGCAGGCAGAGGCAGAGGGAGAAGCAGGCTCCCTGCTGAGCAAGGAGCCCAATGTGGGGCTCGATCCCAGGACCCCGGGATCATGACCTGAGTCAAAGACAGACGCTTAACCAACTGAGTCACCCAGGCACCCCTAGCTTTCTTAAAGTGTGTTCCACAGAACACTGGGCTCATAAAGATGACTTGCAGGAAATGGTTCCAAGAATGAGTAAGTTTGGGAAACATTGTACATATACACTTACCTAGGTGTCTCACAATTAACAAATTAAACAATGGTTCTGAGAAGTTCTGCAGTGAAGAAAGAAACCTTATTCTTAGATTAATGGTGTTTCATTTCCCAAACATATTTGAGCATGAGCCCTCCCCACCTTGCCCCACCATCCTCCCCATGTGTTTAATTACACGCTGTGGGACAGGTATTATGCATAACACATTAGGGTAAATTTTGTATGTGGTGGGAAACCACTGAAAGATCTTACAGCTCACTGCTGTGTCTGCAGAACAGATAATTAGGAAGACAAGACTACAGGCAAGAAATTAAGGAAGCAAAATCACTGTGACCCTGGTATGAGGAGGAGGGAAAGGAAGGGAAGGGGTCTAAAAATACAGTGATTAAAGATAAAAGAGAGGGAGCAGCTGAGGAGGACTTGTGGGTCCTTTAGCATGAGGACCAAATGGCTGGTAAAAGATAATCCAGGAGTGGAGAGGGGACAGGAGAAAAGAGAAATAGGATTTTGGGTTAAGTTCAGTGCTGACATGTTAATTCTGTGGAGCTCATAGACATTCAAGTGGAGCTATATCCATTTAGAAAAAAAGAAGTTGAGAGAGGTTTGGGCAGAATACATAAATTTGGAAATTTGAAACATCTATCAATGTATAGAGAAATGGTAAAACCACCAAAAAGGAATATATGGAGACTTTCTGAGGAAACTTTCCCTTTCTTGTTTTCCCCATCTATCTTTAAGTAAACCACGTTTGGAGATTTTGTCTTTTAAGATCCGTGAGTCCCAAGAGTCTCTAGAATAGAAAATCTCTTGACAGCTTCCCTTGGATGTTCTTCCTTCCTGTCATCCATTCTTAGCATCCCCCTGTAGGGACTCTGTCTGCTGGTACTCGTGACCACAGTAGATACCAGGATGTGACAAGTCTTTTTCTTTTATCCTCCCCCTGTTCATTTGCCTTTTGGGAACCTGAGCTACAGTTTTATTTTTCTTCCTTTGACTTCCTCTGGAAAAACAGCAGCATTGTTTAAATCATGAGAAAAATATCTGCTAGAAGAACAAACACTTAAATTGACTTTGGAGATGTTTCACTACATTTCTAACAGGTTCTATAAATAGATCACACAAATGTGGAGAGATTAATTCAATAAAATGACAATTAGCTGACAGAGGAAACAAATGGATAAAATCATATTGGAAACTATTAAAAATAATGTAGTGTAAAAGTGATTTTTGTTATTGTGGTTTTTCATTCCTTTTTGAAACGAAGTGTTGAACAAATGAGCTTCAGTCCAGTAAGCTCAAAAGCACAGCCTTTTATGAGCAAAAGGTGGGGGTTTGCATATTAGCTCTAATAAATATGAATCTTAAAGTTATTTTGAGCTGGATGAAATAATGATAACCTTACATCTATACAATATTTTAACGTTTTTAATGGGTTATGGCATATACTATTTCAACCTGCTTTGAGGTAGAGTTGGTATTATTGTTTTATGGATGTGAAAATTAAGAATCAGAGGACTTATTTAAGATCACACAGCTGGTTTGTAGAAAAATCCAGACAAACTTATGTATACTACCTGGAAACTACTGCTCTTTCTACTATACTGTGCTGTGTGTTTCTTTAATAATGCTCATTAAAAACAAACAAAAAACTCCCTGCTACACTCAGAAAAAATTCTCAGCTCCAGTTATAGCTTTCTGAAACAATATTTGATATAACTAAATTCTGATTTAATCGAAGCTATATCTCCAGGATTCAAGGGAATTAAACTTGTATTATATCACCTTTGAAGGAATAAGAAAAGGTAATCATAAACACAAGCACACACAAGCCCACATAACATATATACAAATGTGTGTGTCATACTATATATGCATCTCTCAATAGGTAGCGCTAAAAAGGCAACCTACTATGGTTTATTAGAATTGTTTTTAGTGAAACAGCTTGTACAAAGTTTAACTTAAATGGGTTCTTCATAATTTTACCTATATTTTTCAAGCCTATGATACAACATACTTCAATTAAAATTTCTTACCCTTTAAGGGGAAACAAAGGAAACAAGAAAACTATTAGCTTTATATTCTTTAAGTTATTAACAAATTACTTTGCTGAAAGAATTTGAAGAAACATCAAATTTACTTATTTACAACTCTATTCTTTTAAATCTACTATTACTGCTTATTAGTAGTAGAGTAATGGCAAAATCCCTGTCTTTTAAGATTTAAAGGGCACTAGCAACAGATATATTCTGTGGATGTGGGACTAAAGAACCATCTTTCCTCTAACTTTTTGATCTTCTCTGAACTAGGCTTTGAAAAAAGAACATGTACAAAGGCATGATGTGAAACAGTACAGAATAGCCTGGGAAAGCATCAGATACAGTAATAGGGTAGTAACTACAGCCAAGCCTAGAGAAGTGTGGGAGGACCTGTAGACAATGATGGGAACTTTTTCTATAGAAAACTGGGAGTCTCTAAAGATGTTTAGCCAGGTAGTCACAGAATCAGATCTGACTTATATTAGGCACCTAGACAGTAAGAAGGCTAGCGTGACAGAACAGTTTAGAATAGAACCTATGGCAGCTGTTCAGAAGAATGCCTGTTTTGCTGGTTTCTGATATCCAGTGAGCACAATGCTTAGCACATGCTTATGAATTATTTGTCATGGTTATGAATTATTTGTTTACACAATACTTTGACTATTTGATTATGCAATATTCACATGTGAATGAATAATCTATGGAGCTAATGTGGTCCGTACACAGCAGTGGTAAGAGAGAAAGGGGAAAGGAAGTGAGATGAATGAACATGACTTAGTGACTGATGTGATGGGAAGGCAGAGGGGAAGAGATGGAGGTTGAATTTGGGGTTCCTAGCCTGGGAAATTAGCAGATAATGACAGTACCTAAATCAGAGGGCAAAAAGAGCACTTTTGAGATAGGATAAATGGGTTTGGTATTGGACCTGATAATTATATATTGTGGGACACTCAGGTGATGTTCAGAAGCAGCTAGAAATACATGGAAATCAGTAGTGTATTCACAGCTGAAGATAAATTTGGGACTCATTCTATGAGAGATAAATAGTGTCCTAGCCTTTAATCAGATTATGAGCAGACATGTGAGCAGTTAACTATGATATCATAGCGAAGGTATGAGGAAGACACAAACAATTCTGCTTTGACAAGATTTTGCACAGAGGTGACAACACAGTTGGAACAAAGGCACGGAAGAGGATAGAAGGGAAGAGGATAGAAAAGGAAGCCTGGCAAGAACAGTATTTCAGGTAGAAGGAACAGCACTAAGTACCAAAAGTAGTGAACAAGAGATTTCTGTTGAAGAGTGAGTTAAATATTGGCTGCATTATTGGGTGAGTTTGGAAGTCGTGAGAAAATAAAGCTGGAGGGGTAGGGTAGATTGGGGTCAGATTATAAAATGAATGGTTATGGTAAAATTAGATGTAGATTTTAAGCTGTAGGTAATGGGAAGCCAGCTAATCACAGCTAAGATGTTTAAGTAGGGAAATAGTTTTTTATTGTTCTTTTTTTTTTTTTAAAGTTTCATTATTTAAGCAATCTCTAAACCAACGTGGGGCTCGAACTCATGACCCTGAGATCAAGAGTCACATGCTCTTCTGACTTGAGCCAGCCAGCCAGGCGCCCCTTTACTGTTTTAAAAAGGATATATATTTCACAACAAAAGAGAATGCTTCTGCAGAAAGAGAGTAGGAAAAAAAGATGTGACAAAGTTGCTGCAATGTTCTAAGTGAGAGATGATGATGAGGGCCCTAAAACAGGGTGGTGGTAGAAGGTACAGTTAATGGAGAGAGTTCTAAGGTAGAATGGTTACTGGTTTCATCACTAATAAATAAAGATTTGTTTCTGAGAGAGTGAGAGATAAATCATTTCTTTCGGTCTTTGGGAGTCTGAGGCTGGACTGGATACTTGGCGCATGGTTAGACTCCTCCTTCAGGAATGAGGCACTCAATCCCCAGCTCCTAGGAGTGTTGGAGGCTGAAAGCTCTCACTGGAGTTCCTCTCAAGGAACTGGCAATGGGAACACTGGAAGGGAAGACAGTTGGTATGCCCAAGGTCATGTTCCCTCCCTGGAGGCAGGCTACCTGTCAGAAGGGCCACCCCAATCCAGAGCTCCTGTGGGTTCAGATGAAATGAGTGCTGCAACTATATTTGACTTCTCGCTCTGCTGAACTGTGGTTCCTTCACACGGTTACAGGTACTGTTCCTGACAACACTCACCAAGAAGCTTCTTGCACACAATCTCAGGGTTCACTTCCTAGGGAACTAAACCTATGACCGGTATCTGCAGATCATTTAGGTGATGCTGCCCAGGAGGCACCTACAGCTGATTGTGGTGGTCAACAGAGATGACATGGCTAGGTAAGAATTTTGGGGGACTAAACTGGCATATGGAAGAGTACTGAAACCACAGGAATAGCCAAGACCACAATGACAAAGAGTTGACTGAAGATTTGATTCCTAGAGAACTCTGATGCTTAAAGGGTGGGTAGAAGAGTCATTAAAAGAGAGAGAAAAAGATAAGTCACTGAGGCAAGGGAACCAGAAGAGAGTACCATCATGAAACCAACGAGGGGCAAATTTTATGAACAAGACAGTTACAATGTCAAATGTGACGAAAATCAAGTAGAAAGAAAAAGAGGCCAACAAATCTGGCATTACAAACTCACTGGTGATCTGTGCCGGTGCATATGGTTTAAGGGATGAACAGAGAAAACATCAGGTATAGGCTACTCTTCAAGAGTGCAGTGGTAAAGGAAAGACAGAGGGAGATCTTGACAAACGGCACAGTCACGGGGTAACTTTTTTCTCCCCAGGATGAAGGAGAACCAAATCACTGGTGCTTAATGACTCCAGTCTGTCAATAGGTGTGTTCGGAGTGGGTGGATAAAGGCCAATAGAGAGAGAAAATTAAAAATATACCAGCAAGAAGTGGCTCTACAGAGGAAAGTTCCAGAGAAGACTGTTTCAGAAGCACATGTAAATGAGTTACCTTTCAAAGAAATAAAAGCATACCTCTTTTGGGATGAAAGGAAAAGCAGGTGAGGAAAAAGAAAATACTGTAGACCAGTGCTGATCGGTAAGGTAGCCACTAGCCACACATGGCTATTGAACACTTACTGAAAATGTGAGCCACACTTAGTTTGAACTGAGATGTACTATTACGTACAACAGATTTCCAATACTTGGTACTATATATATATATATATATATAACATGTCTCATCCATAAATAATTTCTCTACACGGATATATTTTGAAATAGGATTTTCAATATACTGGGTTAAATAAAATGTTAAAATTAATTTTACCTGTTTCTTTTTACTTTTTAAAATGTGGCTACTAGAAAAATTAAAACTACATAAGCGACTCGCATTATACTTCTACTGGACAGTATTGCAGATGAATAAGTGATGTTACTTACTGTGGGAATGCAAATCTTGCTTAAGGGGTTTCCATCCAGGAGGTATGATCCATTAAATGTCACATATTCGTCATAATACTGAGGTGCTTGAGGAATAACACTACATAACAATTTGCGCTTTTCTTCAATTTTTTTCCGTATGTGCAAGTATTCGAAATATGGATTTGCTCTCTCTGAACTGTATGGCTGAATCTCATCTAGTTTCAGAGAATCTACAATGGCTGCCAGAGACTGCTGAGTTTTCTCTTTTGCTTGTAGTAAAGAGGGACTCACTTGCACAGGCTGAGGTACACGTGACACCTTCCTTTTCCGTGGGTGGTGAATCTGAGGATCATCTTCTTCAGTTAATCTTATTCTTCCTCTAGGAGATGATGATTCACTGTCTTTTTCTGATAATAGTGTACAGCTAGCAAGAATCTGTTTGCTTTGATTTGTCACTGTGGTTGCTTTGTTTCTAGTCATCCTTTGAGGGATTTGGTTTTCAGTTTTATCGTCTTCAGCATTTTCTTCTAATTCTACTTTACCTACTTGACCATATTTATGCATCTCTGGTTGAGCTGATTGTTGCAAATGGTTTTCCAGACTTGATAAAGTGCTTTGTTGTGATTCTTCATCTTCAATGGAAAGCAAGCACTTTTCACCTTCAGGGCAATGTTTTGGATTATCTTGTTCATTTAGGTTTCCTTTTGGCATCCCTGTACTCATTTCACATAAATCAGACTCACATTTATCATTCAAATGAGTTAAGACCAAACTCTCCAGTTTGTTTTCTTTTTCATGTGAAATAACCTGAATATCAGACGTGCTATTTTCAACCTCATGGCCATTGGAAGACTTATACATTAGTTTGCTAAATGTGTAATGTGCATTTAGCTGGGAAGAAGCACCACTTCCACTAAAGTCTTTTTCTGATGGTAATACAGGCAAAGTATTAGCCTTTTCAAAATTTGGTGATGCTTCTTGAACAGTGCTTTCAGAGTACACTGGGACAAAGGCATCTGCCTTTTGAACATCTGTTAGGACAAAAGTATTCTCCATCTCTTTCGTAGACTCATTATCAGGATCTAAAACAGAATTGATAATTTGAACTGCATTTTTCTGCTGTAAAACACCCGGCTCTTGATTGGCAACATATGACATAGACATATGTTTAGAAAGAGATTCAGCATCTGAAAGTGATTGGCTGTGGAAAGAGCAAGGTTGTTGTGAAGGCAGAAAGGACGCTGGGTCCTGAGCACAAGAGTTTCCTGGCAGTTCAGTCTGGAAAATATCAGTGTTCTGTTCTTTCAATATTTTGTTTTCAGAATTACAAAAACCCTGAACAGAAGAATCTTGATCAGGTGTACTGGAATTTGGGCACATCAAGTCACTGGTGCTTAATGACTCCAGTCTGTCAACAGGTACCTCCCATGATTTATTTTGGATCACACCAACCTGATTAGATGGTTCTAAATGCACAGGACTGTCCATTAAAGTGCCCATTGGAACAGTACTCTTAATAACATTTATATCAGCTGAAATATATTTGCTGCTTACAGATCTAGTTGGAGAGGCTGTGAAACTGGAATGTATGTTAGACACATTTGAAAGTTCTCTTTCAGGCACATTTGAGGACACCTCAGATTTGGGAGAAGGACAAACATCTCTTGGCACAGCTAAGCCACCTTGACTGCTTTCTTCTGATATTGTTTGGAATTGTTTTGTATGTTCACAAATGACAGATGGCATGCTACATCTTCGAACTTCTACAGTTGGTCTCCCCTCATTTATAACTAGTTTAACATCTTCTACAGAAGATGATCGGAGATGGGATGCTGGAAGTCTGCTTGTATATGGTGGTTTAATCCGCTCTGGAAGTTCAGCCAAGCTATCTAATTCTCTTTCATGAAGGGCAGGAGATTTGGCAACTGGCAAAAAAGGTGACTGGGAAAAGGACATTTGGGAATCTGAACCCTCTAACATAAAGTCAGAGTCATACTCAACTGGAGGCCTGGGGGTCGTCACTGTAGTATGGCAGGAATCTTCTGAGCTAGCAACTGAAATCATGGATACAGATCTGGAGCTGAGACCTGGCTTTTCACTTTCTGATCTAGGAGATCTGTTTAAACTATTATCTGAAACAAAAGATGACTTCCCTAAATTTGTTATATTTTTGGTGTCAACAGATTGTGATCTGTTACTTACAGCATCTTTAGACTGTTTCTCCTTGGTATAAGCATCAGTCAACTCTGAACTCTTTGACCTAGTAAGTTCTTTATTTTTGGACTCAGCTAGTGCATGCTTTGTTTTTTCTTTATCTTTTACTTTAAGTTCTAAACAATTACGATTTCTCAACCGCTCCTTTTCTTTTTGCTTAATTTTTTCTTTATGTTTTTTGTGCCACTGCTCTATTTCTAGGTCTTTAAGGCTTAGCATTCGTTCAAAACTTGTCTGCATTAAATCATCATTCACTAACCTCTTTTCTTTAGGTCGAGTATCTTTTGATGCTGGTGAGGACTTAAGTTTAGGCTTATCTGCTTCAGATTTTAGTTTGAGTAAACTATTTAGTTGAATTTTATCCTTATGCTTGTCTCGTTCTTTGTATCTGTCTATATCTTTATCTTTTTTATCTTTTTCTTTTCCATCTGGGGTTTTCAAAGGTTCATCTTTTGTTTTTTCTTTAAGGGATAAAGTTTTCTCATGTTGTGCTTTACTACTGTCTGCTATACTTGACTTCTTTTCTTCCTGGAAGTGTTTGGAATTAGTTATATTTACGCCTTCTTTATCTCTAGACTTTTCCTTTTTATCTACCTCCCTGTCTTTTTCTTTACTTTTGCTTTTTTCTGATTTAGTATAGTCACTATTGTCTGCTTGTTTGGGTTTTTTTTCTATCAAATGCTTTTCTTTGCTTTCTGCTAGATGCCTCTCTTTTTCAGGTTTGTCATGTTTTCTCTCCATCTTTTCTCTACTTTTCTCTCTATCATCAGTTTTTTTCATGGTGGTCATATTTTTTATCTTCTCGCCTTCTTTATGGCACCTCTCGGTGTGATGTGAATACAGCTTGTCTTTTTCTTTTATTCTGTCAACACAGTCACTAAGATCTAACTTGTCTTTCTCTGACTTATGCTCATGTTTGATCTTCCTCTCTTTTTCAGAACTTTTTCTTTCAGTCTTCTCAACATCCTTTTCTTTAGCTTGAAACCGCCTCTCAGATTTTTCCTTACTTTCTTTTATATGCTTTTCTTGTTTTTCCATCTCTGTTTCCTTTTCCATTGAGTGTAACCCTATAGATTCTTCACTGGCATTTGTTCCTAAAGAACCGCATTCTGTTTCTTTATCTATGGGTATATTCTCTCTTTCTTCTTTTAAATCTTTTATTTTTTCTTCCCTGAAAGATTTCTCACTTTCCTTCTTAATCTTCTCTCGTTCTTCTTTGAAATTCCTCTCTTTTGAAATATGCTTTTCCTTGGTTGATTTATCATCTTTTATGTTTTTTTCCAATTTTGATTTTTTTTCTGTTAGGGACTCATGTTCCATATTTAAAAACAGATCTTCAGTCTCATCACTTTTAAAAAAATTCTCTTTCCAAAATTCTCTGTCAAATTCTACACTCCGCTGCAGCTCTTTAGCACTATCTCTATTTTTGTATTTTTCCTTTTCACCTTCAATTTCTTTTTTATGCTTTTCTTTTTCCCTCTCTTTATGTTTTAATTTATGCTTTTTTAATGTTTTACCCTCTTTATCCATTTTTTTCAGTGTGCAATCTGAATTTTCAAAGGTTGGACTATGATCTTCATCCTTTACTTTGGCATTTGACTTTTCACCAAATTCTAAGTGGAAATCTTTCTGATGTTTATTTTTTTCCTTATGCTTACAAGATTTTACACTTGAACTTTCTGGCAAGAATTCTGATTCTGTATTATCATACCGAACAAGATCAGGCTGTAATGACATTTCAGAACTTCCCGGTGATAAACATGTTTTAGTATGTTCTTGTTTTAGTGGTGTTGACTGCTTTTCACTTAGTCCACAAGAATGTTTAGGAGATTTACCTGTGGAGATATGAAATAAATGTAACGAAGTATCATCTTTTGGGCTAAAAGATTTTCTAAAATTCCCCTCCTCTCTGGTCTTTTCTGAGCAATCTAGTGCAGTATTAACTGTCAAGTTTGTTACTCTGGTATTTTCTTTCCCCTCTTTTTCTTGCTTCAGCTCTTGGTTCTCTTTATTTTTGTTCTGGTTCTTTAATTTTCTTTTAACTTTGCCTTTCTGTTTGTGTTCATTTGAAACTCCATATTCCTTTTTGGTTTGTGTATCAGAATTTGATGTTTCAGGGACAGAATATGGAGCAGAAACCTTTTTATTCTGAAGAATTTCTTCATCTGAACTTTCAGAACTTGAATACAAAACTCTAGATGGCTTTTGTTTTTTACTTTTAAATGATTTAGGATAGAAAGCTTTCTCCTGTTTTGTAAATAAACTATTCTTTTCTACTTCAGCTTCATTCTCTTTTCGTAGCTCTTTCCTAAGAATATGTCTGTCGTCAATCATTTTATTTATTTCTTCATCATCATCATCTTTGAACTCATATTCATCAAGAGCAGATGGAAGAGGTGCTTTACTGGGAATTATCTGTTTACTTTCACAGATGAGAGAGTCTTTCTCTGTCTCAGAGTCAATATTTTCATCAACACTGGAAGGATTTACAGACCGAGCCTCTTCAGAATCTAGAATAAGAAGAGAAAATCTGTTGTTGGTCAAGAGACAATTGCCAGAAAAATAAGGCTGAGAGAAAAATATAGCATATAAAGTAACTATTTCAATTCAGAAAAAAATTTCAGAATTATATGTGAATAATACAATAAAATATGTAAGAACTCTGCTACAGTATTTTGGAAAACCTTTATAAAGAATCTGCTTCATAATGAGATCCCTTGACACTTCTAAAAGCACACAGTATAATGAATTCAGAATTCATATATCAAAGATACATGATATAAAAATGTATAGTATAAAGCAGAAAATCCAGAGGACTGAATTCAGGGGAAACACTGGTTATATAAAATTTTACATATATGTACATTTTTTTTTTTTCTGGAGAAGAATATTGAAGATTCTCTGATGCAAAAAGGATTAAGAACCACTAACTTAAAGGGACTAATTAAGTATATATCACCTACTGTCTTGTATGTTTCAGAATTTTTATGAATAAAATCATGAGGGATCACAAGTGATTCTCATATAGTAACTTAAATAAAGGTGAATGGTTTTGCCTATACAAGACACATGACTATCTGCTTAAAAAAAATAAAGTCATGTATCCCCCAATTACATAATCAAGACTGTAACAGATAATTGAATACATATGTAATTTGAAAAAAGTTACTATGTTCCTTAGTTTTCTTATCTATAATTTAGACCTGACACTAATATAGTACAATGGGGGGAAGTAATGGGCTCAATTTCTACACATTTTTAAGTACATCAAAATTACTTTTAAGTACATGAAAGTTTAATTGCATTCAAGTAGTATAAATGTAGCCAAAACATTGCCAGATTCTATTTCATTATATCATCTTTTTTTAAGATTTTATTTTTAAGTAATCTCTACACCCAACATGGGGCTCGAACTCACAACCCTGAGAGTCACATGTTCCACTGACTGAGCCAGTCAGGCACCCCTTATATCATTTTTAAGAAAAAGTTTTTCTTCTTCCTAGGTGGGCATCTTTTTTTAGCTGAAATGTATGTTGTATACATTGGGGCTCAATCTGAAAAGAAACTCAGGCTTCTAACTAAAGGTAAAGAAAACTGAGGCCTCTGACCAAGGAGGAAACAGCATACTCACTATAAAAATGATAAATTTGTTAAGTATTTATTAAAATTGTTTATTAAAATTGTAAATTTAATATAGTAAGCTTCCTCTAAACTGATCTAGCCTCCAAATACTCTTCTCACATAAAAATTCAAATTCCAGAAGCATTTTGGGGTGTCTATAAGGTACTGGGCACTGTATAGGAGCTCTGGAGAGATCACAATCTTATTTTTGGAGAAGAGGAATATTCTAATGAGTGATGTGGTTATACTGACACATGGTATAAAAAAGAACATTTTTGGAATTACAACTGCTTGTATAGATGCTGCAAATGCTCCCCATTCCCAGCCATCAATATTGCAATATATAGTATCAAACTACAGAACTTTATGTTGCAAAAAGAAACATCTATTTTGGAAGCAGTGTTTATTTTGGTCCCTGATTAAGTGACTACAAGAATATGTTACTTATACAAGAGGTGTTATTTTCTATTGTTACTGTTTTATTTATAATTTGCTCTTGAGAACTTATCTTTATGTGTAGTTTTCAAAGATTTAATTCTTTATGATTTATATATAATTATTCTATTTATATTGTCTCTCCTTAGATGATTACTTTTATTGGAAATTAGGAATGATTTTTTCCTTTGTATATCCCACAAAACCTCAGTTCTACACTAAGAATCAGACTTCAATAAGCATTTATTCTGTCCCACCAGGCACACAGTGTTAGGTGCCAGGTGGTGATAAGATAAAAAGACAGTCCTGCCTCTTTAACAGTTATACAACCTGATAATAGCTAAAAAGGCAATAGATACTAGGTTGAAAGGGTGCACTTGGGAAGCAGTCTGCTTAGGAGAACTAGAGAAGGAAAGCAGGCTTCTCAAAGAAGTGGCACTAAAGCTAAGGCAAGAAAGACGTACAGGGATTTCAGGGCATAAAAATAACAATGACCTAAACAAGCAGATCCAATTACAGCATGCATACCATTTTACATATGGCTCTTTTCCATTGAACAGATCACATTTTCTCCTGAAATTAAATCTTCTTCATTACTATTTTTAAAGGCTGCATATTACATTAACTTAATCTGTAATCATTTAAATCATTTAAACATTCAGGTTGTTTCCAATTATTTGATATTATACATATCTAATAATGTAGAAAATTTTTTTGTACATGTTACTTGAAAACAGCAATATATCAATTTGTGTATGAAAAAAGAAATGAGAAATGCATCAGAAGAGTATCTGTGCTAAACTTTTTCTGGAGGAATTACGGGTGACTTTTATTTTCTTTTTCAAACTTTTCTCTATTGTCCAAATTCCTAGCATAACAGATATTTTATTTTTATCATTAGAAAAAAAAATTTTTTTTAAAGTTCACTAATAGGGGGGTGCCTGGGTGGCTCAGTCAGTTAAGTGTCCAGCTCTCGATCTCAGCTCAGGTCTTGATCTCAGGGTTATGAGTTCAAGCCCCATGTTGGGCTCCTTGCTGGGTGTGGAGCCAACTATATATATATTATATATAAAGTTCACTAATAGGTATGAAATAGCATCACTATTTTTTTGATTATTGGTGTGGCTCATTTTGCCATGTAGTATTTCCTCCTGTGTAATGTCACTTTATAATTTCTTCAGCCTATTTTCTCCTGGTCTTCTTGTCTATGCATATTAATACATTATTTAAATTATACCACACATATAATCTCATGTATGTTTTGCTCATTATATCATAGTGCTTACCTTGAATATACACATTCAAGATTCAGTGCAAATTCTTTAAGGGAATTACACATATATGTGTACCATGAGAGATGTAAGATTTGTCACTTGTGTTCCTGATTCATCAACTGAAGGTAATTAAGCAGTGCTCTCCAACCCAGATATACTTTTTTTCCTATGGTTCTTTTTCAAAGACTACATTTTTAAAAGGCAAAATAAAAATGTAAGTTTTAAAGTGAGAAAGTTAGCTTGACACTAATTAATGTCCATGACAGGAGTGTAGCATTACTCCAGTGCAGGATTGTAACCTGGCTCTGGTCACTGAGTTGCATATGCCCGGTGGGCTTGCTCCACTGCGGGCTGGTTCTCAGCAGATGGTGGCAATAATCCTGTGCTGCTCTCATGAAGATTTTTTGCCTTTCTTAGGAGATGATCACTTTATACTGAGAAAATCACCTAGACACTCTAAATCCTCAAATTCTTATAGTCAAATGGCATGGCTATTATTATACTGTTTTTTTCCATTTTGTCCCAATCTTTTAGTCTTCAATTATCTAATCAGTAAATTTGAATTTGTATTTAAAACATATATCAAATTATTTCTGACAGAAAGTTCCTTTAAAAAATGTTAATGTTTGGGGAGCCTGGGTGGTTCAGCTAGTTAAGAGTCTGACTCTTGATTTTGGCTTAGGTCATGATCTCGGGGTTGCGAGATCAAGCCCTGCGTTGGGGCTCTGTGCTGAGCATGAAGCCTGCTTAAGATTCTCTCCCTCCCTTTCTCCCGCTCATACATGTTCGCTCGCTCTCTACTGGGGGCAGGAGTAACACCAAGGGGGGGAGGGGCAGTGGGAGAGGGAGAAACAGACTCCCTGATGAGCAGGGAGCAGGAGGACACGGAGCTCAATCCCAGGACCCCGGGATCATGACCTTTGCTCTGTTTATCATCTCAAACAATTTTATTTGGGAAACTAGGAAGGAAAATGAGAAATACAAAGGTTAAGCAATCATTCAAGCATTTAACTTTTTGTTAAAGCATTTTTCTTCTCCATAAAAAAAATGCTAAATAATAAAAGAAGGCTTAATTGGTTAAAAACACTTAAATACATTTGAAATTTGCTCTTGTACTTCTCAAGGCACTTTTAGATATTTGCAACAAACACTAGTGACACTTACAGAATAGTTAAATGTTATTTGAGGTCACTATTATCCTTAGGCTTCACTTTTTTCTCTACTGAGGCTACGGCTACATTTCCATCTTTTCTTGTATGGTATCCAAAAAGGGGCAGCAGTCAATGCAGAGAGATGGTAACATGTAAAGTAAATCCCTCTTTCAAAATCTCTCCAAAATCACTAGTGTGCATTTGACAAATCAATTACATCTCACAAGCCTAATAAGAAATTCAGTAGAGGCCAGGCTTTTAAAATGGTTTGAATTATATTAACTTTTAGGAAACGTATAATTATTCTAATGTCACATATATTCTGGGAATGGATGATGATGAAGATGATACAAAACTAAATACACCATGACCCTAAAACTTGAACTTACAGTGAAGTCCAGGTCTCTACTTTTCCTCAGAGCTTCAGATGCCTAACTTGGACATTCTGGGACTCATTCCAACCATCCTAACTCAAAATTGAGGACATTCAACTCCTTACTTTCTCTTCTGCAGCTTTTTCCTCTTGCTGCTTAAAGCCACTATCTCCCACTTCTGTAGCATACCAAGCAACCCACTTACTCCAGCTGAAAACCTCTGAGCCATTTTTAACATTCTCAATCCTCAACTTCCAAAATTAACTGTTCAAAGTTTCAATCTCTGGACTATCTCTTAAATCCATCTTCTATTCCCACTACCACTGTCCCAGCTCAGGTTCTCATCATTTCTTGCCTAGATCAGTTATCACTTTAACCACAATGTGGCCAGCATTACAGAACATATTTTGTCTCTTTTCATCTGAGGGCTCCCTACTCTAGGATAAAATAAAAACTACAAAGATGATGGTATGAGACTTTTGAAAATCTAAAACACTCTCTCTCCTACTATCATTTATTCATAACAGCAATTATTATTCCTATATAAGAGACATGTAAACAGAGTCTGAGCCAGTTAAGCAGCGTGGTCCAAAGTTACCTCACCCTTAGGAAATGTATCCCAGGATGCTTTTGTCCGACTTCACAGTATTTTCTACATTGTCTCCCACCTTTCATTTCTTCTTGCTATTCGCATTAGCCATACTAACTAGTATACCACTCACTCTTCGCCAAGTTTACATGCATATTTATGTGGATTCTGATCAGCTGCTCTTTAGTATTTCCCAACTACTTAACTAGAAGATATTTTAGATTAGAGGTTAGGGGGAGGAGCACTTCAAGAATTTATATATAGGAAGAGCTTAGGGTAGTCACCTGTTATGGGGAGGGTGTTGGGTAGGGGACTTGTCTTGAGGCTATGTTTGCATTGGTATTTATGGAGATTACATGTTTATTTGGAATGGTTTGGAAGGAGCTATATTTAACTTCTCATTTATCCTTTGGGAACATCACTTCCAAAAGGTGTGCATTTTTTTTTTTAATCTGTTATTCTCACCACCTGGGATATGGGAGGTTGAAGACTGTCTGTTTCCCAAAAAGGCAAAGGGAAGGCTATCTGCGCCACTATATATCCTCAATGCATTCCACCTATTCTAGATGAGTACGTGCTTAAATACACGCACGCACAAGATTTAGCTTCCTATAAACCTACAATAATATATTACTTTATTTTTAACAGTGCCTCCCTAAATCTATAGTATCCAGAGAATGAAAACTTGTATTTTATATTTGTGGGATGGAGCATGGTAGGGATGGTAGTATGCTTACTGAGAAAAAAAAATGGCCTATTTATGGCATTTGAGACTCCTTTGTGGGAAGGTAACCTTCAGTGAGGTAGCTGTAATTTTCTGCTTGTTTTCCACATTATTCAACAGATACTTTAAACATAAGTCCATGACTTACACTTGGGGACTTTCATTAAAACATATAGTAGGTGCTTAACAAATGTAGAATAAATATGCAAGTAGGGCGTTTTAGAACCACATTAAGAAATAAGAAATCAGGGGCGCCTGGGTGGCTCAGTCGTTAAGCGTCTGCCTTCAGCTCAGGTCATGATACCAGGGTCCTGGGATCGAGCCCCGCATCGGGCTCCGTGCTCGGCAGGAGGCCTGCTTCTCCCTCTCCCACTCCCCCTGCTTGTGTTCCCTCTCTTGCTGTGTCTCTCTCTGTCAAATAAATAAAATCTTTAAAAAAAAAAAAGAAGAAGAAATCAAGAAATCAAGTGGGGGTACATAGGGTAGAACAAGAGGACTGTAGAAAGGGATATAAACATGAAATACAAATTTATCCACTCTACAAGTTTGTATAACATCCAGGTGGCAAATGATGTTGCCACTACCTGGGTAATTCATTGCTGATGTCCCCTTTAAACTCAGCAATTTGAAGAGGTGGCAAACATTTCCTCCACATGCCATTAGTTCCCATATCACCTGTCATGTGGAGCACAGCTGTTATTTGATTTGCTTTAAGCCACCTTGAATTTTCATATAGCTTGCACTTTCACACATTATGCACTAACATGCCTATCCTCCTATATTGACCTCATGCTCTCATATATCAGCTGCTGAACTTTTTAGTCAGCCAGAAATTTATTTTTAAGCAATGGCACCATTTTTATATAGTGTTTATACAGTTAATTTGAATACATATGTATTTTGTTTGTATTTATCAGAAAAACTGCTGATACTGGTAATAACACAATTAAGAGAGAAACTGATAGATGTAGTAAAAGTAGCAAATCTTAGAGGGCATGTTCTGCATGGAGCACTGGGTATTATACGCAAACAATGAATCATGGAACACTACATCAAAAACTAATGATGTAATGTATGGTGATTAACATAATAACAATAA
Organism: Phoca vitulina; assembly: GCF_004348235.1. Taxonomy (NCBI): domain Eukaryota; kingdom Metazoa; phylum Chordata; class Mammalia; order Carnivora; family Phocidae; genus Phoca; species Phoca vitulina. The sequence continues at coordinate 1,254,109 of NW_022589808.1, forward strand.
AAAAAAAGTAGCACATCTTTAGCCTCCTTCAGAAGCTCAATGAAGACTTCAATTCTGAAGCACAGGAAAATTAGAGAACTCATATGAAATACTAGATGTATGTACAGTGTGTTGATATTCTGAAAAGTAGTGATGAAAATAAGGTTTTAAAATTATGGGAAAAATCAGCATGTAAAATATTTTAATAATTTATACGAAGAGTTTATGCCAATACTGCTAGAAATCGGTTTCAAAAGAAGCCCAATGTTCACCTCAGTCTTGACAAAAATTAAGAAAATTGATCAGAACCATTAAAATAATCTGCTCAACCTCCAGCAAAATTTCTTTGTAATAACTGCAAATGACTTTTCCTTCTCAATGTTAAAGCCAGTTTACCATTAAACTCACTATAGGTAAACTAAGAAAATTTGAAATTCAGGCAAGATAATACTTGGAAAAATACTTTTCCTTAAATGAAGTCATGGAGATGCAATGAGCAAAATCCAGACTTTGGGAAAATTGACCAGCACATGATCAGGGTATTTCAACTAAAAATTGCAAGAACATAAGAATGCGAGGGAGTTATCTACAGATTAAAAGATACTTGGGACATAGAACCCAATTTGCAATATATGGACTTTATTTGGATTCTGACTTTGAAAAAGTTAAAGGAAAAACCTTTTGATTTTATGAGGCAATCAGAACTTGGAACAGTAATTGGATATTTAATAGTAATAACATTTAGTCAGTTCAGGCATGATAATGGTATTGTGATTATGTTTAAAGTAAAAAAATTTCCTTCTTTTATAGATAACTACTGAAACATTTTCCACTGAAATGACTTCAAAATGATGGGAGTATGAAAGAATGGAGAGAGGCAAAACAAACTAGCCAGAAGGTGGTAATTAGTAAAACTGGGTCATCAATACATATGGCTTCACAGTATTGTTCTACTTTTGCATATATTTGAAAAATTTGATAATAAAGGTAAAATCATTAGTTTGTTTACAATTACACTGTAATCTACTTAAAAATATTTTAAAAAATGAATACACTATGCAATATACAGAATAAAACAGAAAACCAAAACATATTTATTTGAGAGAGAGTGAGCACGAGCGTGAGAGAGAGAGAGATCATGAGCAGGGAGGAAGGGTAGAGGGAGAAGCAGACTCCCTGCTGAGCAGGGAGCCTGATGTGGGACTCCATCCCAGGACCCTGGCTGGGATCATGACCTGAGTCTTAAAGGCAGACGCTTAACCTAAGACTGAGCCACCCAGGTGCCCAGAGGTTTTTTGTTTTTTTTTTTAATAATTTTCTTAATTTTCTGAGTACAGAGTCAGGTAACATGTAAGCACATTTTCAGGAATGTTATATATATGAGAATGTAAATTTTCATTGAAGATTTTAAAATAATGAATGGTAGACTCTATGGCAAAAAACAAAAACACCAGCTATTTTATTTCATTTTCAGAACCCTTTTTGGCTAACAGAAGCTGCCACATTCATTCATAATGAACATGAGTTTCATCACGGCACTCTTTGAACAGTTATCATTAAGTCAAATAAATCTACACTAAACTCATATTGTTGTTTTATGCTGATACCAGGATCATCAGACTCGGAACTTTTCACACCCAGTGACAATCAGCATGGTACAATGGAAAAGTACATTGGTTCTGTCATTAGCCTTAGGTTTGAATCTTTGCTCTGTCACTTAACAGTCAGTAATCTAATATTAGGGATTAACTCACAGGGCTATTGTGAGTATTAGATGAATTTACGTAACATGCCTAGTATATCCTGGTACATACCATGCATGTGATAAATATTAATTTATTGCTTAGATAAAAAGAGAAAAATATACCGTTAAATTAAAAGCACTTAAATAAAAAGTACATTTAACACGCCAAATTAAATAAAGCACACGTTAACTTAAAGCCAAAATTGAATCCCATAACCTTTTGTATTTAATTTAGTATCAGAAAATTGAAGACAAAAAGATTCAAGCTGACTCCAGGTACTTATTTCACTTAGTACAGGGTTACAATGGAGGTATGTGGTCCTTCAGAATGAGGGCAACAGAAACCACCAGTCTTTCAAGTAAAAACTGGACATATGTAGACAAACACTTTTCCTGGGGTAAGGAGGAGGGGCAGGTGGAGGCAGTGAGGGGAAAGAAGAAATAGAGTGAACCAAGAAACAATTTTCTTATATTAGTGTCTGGTGGAATTTATATTTTTAAAACATAAAAATACTAGTCATAAAAAGACAACTACTTACGTAAAAGATTTTTTAGTATTCCTCAAAGAAGGGATGGGAAATGGGAACGGAAACAGAGAAGGGGAGACACAATTATATAATTATTTCATTTGCTAATTGCAATTTAATGCCATTATAGAATGATTTAAAAACAAGTGTTTCTTCTACAACTTAATTAAGCAGATGAGAACTTTTTGTTGAAAATAATCCATGGGGAAAGCTTAACATACCATATTTACGCAAGTCTATAAATTACCTCATTCATTTTTGTACCCACCTTATATGTCTAGGGTACTACTATGTAATAATGTTAATAATACATTTGTCCATGACCTTATAGTTAATAAGTGGCAGAGCTAGGTCTTCAAACCCATTTCTCTGACTCTAATATCGGTACTCATAACCATCATGCTGTTACTTCTGAGTACATAAAAACTCTAAATATAGTCAAGATGAACTATACAAACACCCAGTAAAACCATGCCATAATCCATAAGCATTCATATGAAAACCTTCTACTTCTTTATGTTTATTTCATGATGGAGTATATCAAGAAAATAACTCTGCCACAAAAACCTAGGCTCTACAATAAAGGATTATATTAAATGAGACTTACTGTTAACCTAACATGTAAAATATCTGAACTAAGAAAGTAACAAATAATGGTGTTAAACATACCCACCTGAGGTTAAAGTTGAATTTCAAATATGAACTCGCTATCTCTCTATTCTTTGTGTGATTTTGAGATATTCACATCTGAGATACACAATATCTTGATTTATATATTCCATAAATACATGAAATAAGAGATTAAAAACACCTCACTGACTATTAATACAATTTATAAAGGAAAAAAAGTCAGGGGATGGGGAAGATGGGTGAAGGTAGTTAAAGGGTACAAATTTCCAGTTATGAGTAAGTTCTGAGGATATGATGTACAGCATGATGACTATAGTTAACAACACTGTATTGTATATTTGAAAGTTGCTAAAAGTGGATTTTAAAAGTTCTCACCACACAGATGAAATTGTAGCTATGAGGACATGGATGTGTCCTCTAACCTTACTGTGGTAATTCTGCAGTATACACATACACGAAATCATTACACTATACACTGTACATTTACATGTTATATGTCTATCTCAATAAAGCTAGAAATAAAAAAATAAAGGAAAACCAGCTATGTTGTGACTACCTTAAATGACTACAAACCTGTGAACTTGATTAGATTTTCCATCTTTATAATGGTAAATACAAATGACATTTTTAAAGATTACAAAGCTACAATATTATATAAATATGGTTCTCAACATATCATTTTAAATAATTAGACATGTCTAATGTGATACCCTTATTTCATACTTTCACTATTTTTAGAACTAATATTTATCAAGTGTATTCTGTGCCAGTTGATATTCTACATGCGTTCATATATTAACTCATTTAACCTTTGTTTACAACACCTCCATGAGGTTTGCACTGTAATCTGTTTTACAGATATGGAACTTAGCATATACAGGTTAACTAACTTACCCATAATTAGAGATCCAGGGATCAAATCTAGATAGTATGGAATACTAAATCTGAGCTTTATTATTAAACAGCCATTTCAAAAAGAGTAGAAAAAAATGCTTTATGACTTGATTTCCATTACCAAAATATCCACAATGTTTAAAGTTGTGTGTGTGTGTGTGTGTGTGTGTGTGTGTGTGTAACGTACTCAAACAGAACTAAGTATTCTTTTAACACAAGGAAGATTACTTAAAAAAAACCAAAATTTACATCTGGAATGTTGTTTGCTTATATGTCATTTTTATTCAGTGATGGGCTAGTGCGTTAAGAGTCCTAAGCTATACCTCTTTGGTAATCTTTATTTATTATAAAGATTGTTTTCATTTCCTTTATTTTCAAGGATCATTTACTATTCTTTTATTACAAAAGTAAAACAGTTCATGACAGAAAACCAAGAAATACAGAGATGGGTAAAGAAAAAAAGCTACCCATTAAATAATCCTACCACCCAAGAGAATCATTCTTCATAACTTAAAGTACTACACTTGATTTTATTTGAATTTAACTTAGAAATAATAAAGGGAACAGAATTTCTGAACTTCAGATCTGTTCTCGACTTTTCTAAATTGCCTAACCAACAGACACCTCTTACTGCCATTTCAGAAAGCATGTTATGTGCTCCATGAGCAGCCCAAAATCATGTCACATTTTAGCTTGCTTAATTAGGCCATGAATTGTTCCTATGTTTTATTTTCCCTGGAGCTTTCACCTTTTTTCTTGTTCATCAGCTCAGACAATATGCCTTCATATCAATAATACCAGACACAGTGAACTCTCAGAATCTAATTCACACAACATGTGTATTGTTATCTACTCTTTTCTTGATAACATTCCTCATAAAGCTGACATTTTGTTCAAAAATATGCTAATTGCTCATTGCTGTCACTCTGGAATTTTTCACCAAAATCCCGAATTAGTCTTTGTATCTTCCTTTTAGACTTGTATTTTGTGTCACTAAAGAGAAATATATGTGAATAATTTTTTCAGAAAAAGAATAGAAAGCATGTCCAGGGAGGTTTTAGCCTTTACGCTTGAGTGATAGGTGGGTGGGAATGGAACTCTAGGTTCAAAATAATATTTCACAGAATGCTGTAACTATAGCTCCACCTGTCTTCTAAAACATTTAAGGATGAGAAATCTGATGCCAATCTCTTTCCTTTGTAGGTAACATGTTTCCCTGTGATTCTGGGAGCTTATAGGATTAAAAAAAAAAAAACCTTTATCCTTGAAGTTGTGATGTATCGAGATGTGGAGTTTTTTTTCCCTTTCTTCCTTTCTTTCTATTCCACAAATGTAAATCTTTCTTTAAAAGACATTTTCTTCAATTAAAAAATCTATTTTCTTCTTAGCATTTGCTCTTTTTGTAAGATGAATACTATATTATCCTGGGCATGTGTTCTGTTTTTGTTATCATTTTTCTCATATTTCCAATGTCTCTTTAAAAATGCTTTATACATTGCTCTTCTCTTTGATCTCAAGATCTTCAGCAATGTCCAGTCTGTTCTTTAGTCCTGTATAGAATATTTATTTTCAGTAATGATAAATATTTTGAGTTCGAAGGACTTTCCAGGTCTACTTTTTCACAGCAGCCTTTTGTTGTTATTGCCCACCAAGGCTCTCCAAGAAGAATTTATCCTTCTGCTTTCTACATTATTTATATTTTCCAAGATCAACTGTTCTGTTTGTTCATCTTGGCCCTTTTGTCTTTCATTCACTTGACTTTCCTTAAATATGTTTAAGGAAACTTTTTGTATTGATAAAGGGGAAAACTCATTTCTTCAGCAGTTTTGTGGTGAATCTCTACAATAGGCCTCTCCTCCTCTGAGAGGACTTTGCAATGATCTTTGGCTCTCTCTAATCTCAGTCTTCTGCTGAGACTGTTCCCTGAAAAAACTAAATTTCAGAGATTCTCTGAGGCTTCACTGGAGGAGTACTTCACAACTGCTGCAAGCCTCTCATATATATTTTGCGTTGTTCCTCTGCTCTGTAATAGTTCACTAACCGCAACTAACATATTTAAGGACTAATTATACAAGTTATTTATATTATATAGCCAAAGAAGTAACACTAAAAAAAAAGACCTGCATTTTAGGAAACAAATCATTACAGCTTTCATATCCCTAAACTGATTGAGAAATATAGCTTGGAGACTGGGAAATAATACATTGGGTAATTTTATATAGTCTCTTGTAAATCTCAACTTCTAAGCCACAATTTTCCTAAGTAAAGTTTAGGCATTTTAAAGATTTTATTTTTAAGTCATCTCTCTACCCAACGTGGGGCTTGAACTTACAACCCTGAGATCAAGAGTTGCACGCTCTGTGCCAGCTGGGTGCCCCAAAGTTTAGGTATTTTAATACTGCTTTATAGAAGAGAAGTCATACATCTATCTGGAAATAAGTATGCCATATGAGGACATATTCTCACTGTATTTCTACAGTAATAGTTGTAGGTAAGAGAATTAAAGTCAAGAGTTTAGGGGCAAGCTGGGGAAGGAAGAGAATATAATCAACAATTGAAAATACGAAGTCTAAAAGCAAAATCTACATAGGAAATAAAATCAAGTACCACAACACTCTGTATACTCCCTCGCTTAATTGTAATTAGTTATACACTGCCTTTCTACTAAAATGCCAGTAACACAGAAACTAATTCTATAAAGTATAAATTAATTAAGATTTTTCTCCTAAAAATAAGACTAGTATCACTACAAAAATTTTGATGTCACTAAAGGAAACTGACAAAATCACCCAGTCTCAGCTAATTCCGTAAGATTATTATATAGTACTATAATATATATATATGTATATATATATATATACATATATATATATATATATGTATATGTATTACATGGAGGTCCTTTTAACCATGACTAGATAAAACATTTTTCTGCAGACAGGATGATATAGCTAAGGCTGAACTCATTCAAATGTATGCATATATAATAAATATTTTAAAAAGTCAAAGGTCTTTAAGGGTTCTGCCCAAATGTACCCTTTACAGAGTTTTAGTCTTAAATATTCAGTAATATCTCAACTACCATAATTATGTGACAGACTCACTTTAAGTTGCTAGACACTGGCAGAAATTCAGTTTGTAATGAAAACCATCAAGCTAACATATTATTAACAAAAAACCTATTAGCTTGGTATTTATGATAAATAACTTTACATGTTTTGGGTAAATACACTTGAAATATCTTGACTACTATATGTACATGAACTTCAAAGAGGGATATTTAGCAGACTATTATTTTATGTAACATAGAATTTCAAGACTTATAAAGTATTCATTTGCAGACATCCAAAAAACATCTCAGCTGCAACCACAATTCTCCACTTATTTTTCTGATAGATGAGCAAGTAAAAAATATAGAACTGTGTAATTTTTATAGACACTGCTAAAAAGTGAGTATCTACAGTAAATGGTAATTTAGTTAATTTTGTTTCCTTTTTCTCCACTTAACTTTGACATATATATTTTTCTTTAAAAAACATTCCGTGTAGATTTAAAAATTCTTAAGCTTTGGAACTAGGTCGCTATAATTAATCCACATAAGACATATGATAAAATCTGTATTGATTTGAAAGTACTGATTTTCAAGTAAGAGAAGTGTAGAGGGTTTTTTTGTTTGTTTAGGATTCAGGAAGAAGCAGCGTGATATTTAGGAGAACGTTTGAAAAATTAAAATCAGAACTCTGTGTGTAAAGTGTACCATATATGTCACAAAGCAGAGGAGAAAAAGCAGAGCATGCGAAAACACTATGCAAAACACTATGGAATTTCTTCTGGTTGGCCATTCAATCAAAGAGTATCTCATTGCCTATCATGCTGTATGCTCAGCCCTCCGTATATTATGGTTACCTAAGTGTCTTTCATTTCTTCTAAGCACTGGTACTACAGGGATATGTGAAAAATAAAGGGTGCTGAACACCCAACACTGTGCTTGCTGCCACTCAACAATTTCAGAAAAATATTTAATCAAAGAGGTTGCTAACAGTCCTAATTAAATAAAATAAGGTTCTTGGGTTATAAATGGATTATAGTTTTCCACACTTGACCTAACCCACTTCCTAACATTTATACTGGAAGTGATTTAAAAATGCCATTTGGAAAGCAAGAAGATAAAATATTCTTTACATCTTAAACAGAAAAATCCTTAATTTTAGGTATACTAACATACAAACTCCTTTATCCTATAAAATGCTCTATCAAGTCTAAACTTCTAATGATCAAGTATGTTGATATATATTTTAACAATCTAAAAACATCTTATGTAATTTCTTCCTGTAGATACCTTCATACTTCTAAGGTTAAAAGGTTTCCTAAGGTGATGCTTCTTCCTATGGTTAAACTGTTAACACCACATAATCCATTTAATAAAAATTTCTGGTATATTTTGACTTAAATAATTGTTTTTTTTAATCTCTTGATTTATTAACTGTTATAATTCCATATATGCATGTATCAGCCAGTCATATTTTCATAGCTCCTGAAATATAAAACTGAGGAAATGAGTTTCACAAATTATGACAATATATTTAGAATAGTTAACAATTTACTATTTTAATTTAAGAAAATAAGGCTTCAAAATACTGGTCATTTTGTGTATTTTATGACACAGAAATGTACTCAGTAAACATCAGTGGTAACAGTATATCACTGTCTTTTTAAAAGTTTCTTAATCTGTTTTACAGCAGATGCTAAAATGTAGCTCATCTATTTATTATGATGGAGCATCTCCTTGCTTAAGTTGAAGTATGCAAGTGAGCAAAGTTTATAACAGCTGCTTAATAAACAAGGCCAGATTTCTACTGGTCAAAGTAAAAGAAAAGGTGAATAACTTTTTTGACAATGACTGGCATTTTCAACTTTGTTCACTGGCCACTTTGTTTAAGTAATAAAATCAATGTCTGCAAATTTACAACAGAATCTCTACTTTGGCAATTAATGAATGTCAGAAAGTACTGGGTGCTGTGTGACACAGAGTTACCTACTTCTCTACACCATAATTATGTTTCATGAGCATGATATGGCTCTCTGAATATGACTGAGTCCTCAGCAGAGTAGCAAGAAGCAAATATTTATAGCAAACACCATTATTAGACAGAATTTCTGTGCAGGAAGATAATATGGAATAAGACTGGGAAAAGGGTAGAAGTTGGCGGGCGGGAGGGGGGAAAGACTAAAGAATTATGCAAATTTAAAAGTGCCGCACATTGGTATACAAATAAGCTATACTAACCAGGACACGTATTCCTGCAACAATATCATAAATGTTCGATGTGTATGACATAGGACAGCTATTCAGTGTAGTCCTTGAACTGAGGCCAGTCTGCAAATTGTTTATTACTCATCTGTGAAGAAATAAGGAGCCTGCACCAAAAATGGAAATCAATTATGTCACTAGCACACTGGTTAGCTCAGCTGATATTTACTCACAGCCTTTTTTCCTTTTTGATAAAAGGAAGGAATGCATTGATTTACATTCTGGCACAAGCTCCTTATCTTGAGGACCAATAACAGTTTGTGGAACAGCTACCCTGACCTGAGTAGCACTGTCATAAAGCATAATGCCTAATAGAATAAACCATATTTTAAATGTTACATATTTAACACCCTTTATTTCCTCCAAATTTATTAATTTCTAAAATTCAATGCCTTGGTTATATTCTCTAACTTTGCAACACTTAAAGTGTATCTGTCACATGGATGATGTGATATATTGGATGGGTGATGATGCTATCAGGCCTTATACATACAAACAGCTATGGGCAGTTAAATTAATTTTCTATTAAATAGTAATACATTCTAAATTTAGATCAGATGAAGTTTGATAAAGTTAAGTCTAATAAGGACCTCATGTAAATTAAGCAATAAATTGGGTATTTTCATCAGTCTTTTTCAGCAACTCCAAAATCTTTGTATGATACTTACTGATGAGTTTTGCATCATTCCTTGAGGGACTTTGATCAAGCAATAATTCAGGTACATTCATCATGTGGAAAATAAATATTCTGAAAAACCAATACATAGTTGATGAACACATGAAACCGTCAAAATCAGTGAAAATCAAAAAAGGTTCTAGAAGATGTGTTTCTCTCTAATTAAACATTTAAGTTTAAATAAGATACCTTCCCTCTTCCATGGGAAAAATTTGTTGTAGCACCTCTTTCTAATGGAGAGTTTTATAATAAAAGCTGCTTTTTACAGCTACTGTTTTCTGAAAAGACCAGAATTATAGAGTTTGTAGCCATAATAAATGGGAAAATTAACATATCATGTTATCATATATATCATATAACATCACATTTCTAAATTTCAAATCTTATTTTCTAACTTTCTTATGAAAGCCAGTGTACTTTCAGCTATTATGGTCTTGATTTCATATAGCACAAAGATGTTCAAATGACTTGCAGCTTGTAACTGGTAGATGGATTTACAAATATTTTAAAAGTAGAAACTGACAGGGGTAGGTGGATGATTACATTAGTATCTCCATTTTCCTAATCAGCTGTATCTCCAGTACTTAAATAATGCCTGACACATAATGAATGCTCCAAAATAGTTGCTGAATAACTGAACTGAAGGAAAAGGAGGAAGAAGAGCTTAGAACGATTAACAAGTGACATAGGTATAGCTGAATGATGCTATCACCAATTGAGACAGGAAAAACAAAGAGTGTAAATGGAAGAAAAAGAAGTTCTATATTCAAGGCTACTGACTTCTGTGGAATTCTAAGCAGTAATATCCAGAGGGCAGCTAATACACAAGTTTGAGGCTTAAGAGAAAGACAGAGCGATTATTTGGAAGGCCTCACCACATTAATGGTAATTAAAACTGTGAGTGTGGATGAAATTTATCTGTGAGAATATGTGTCATGAGAAAAGAGTCCAGAAAGCAGAATCTTTGGAAAAACCAACACAGGGTGATGGGAATGAGGAAGAAATGAAGATGAGATTCTAGAAGGAAACTGAGAAGAAACAGTCCAGGAAGCTAGATGAAAGCCAGGAGAGAATTACATCCCAAAAACCAACACAGGAGAATTTTAGAAAGAACGTTGCCAACATTGCCAACATCTACAGAAAGACTGAAAGGCAGCTAAAGGATCTGGCAGTTAGAAGATCATGTGTGATGTTAGTAAACAAATTCAACAGAGCACATTTAGCTAGATATATATCCTTCCAGATTCTGCTCCATGCTTTTAAGATTTTATACAACTATATGTACATATACAAACATACACAGAGATTTTAAAAACATTATTCATTTTACAAAAAGAGATATTACGATTATTTATCTTGATTTTTCTAACTCAAAAATATCTTATGAAAATCTCTCCAAGAGCAGTAAGACATGCTTGTACAATAAATTGTCCATTGTGTGGCTATCTACCTCAATTTATGCAACCAATCCCTTATTATCACTATATATTTTTTCTTTTGCCACTAAAAAGTGCTGTAATAAACATGAGGTGTTCCCAGAAGCGTGACTGCTAGATCAAGGAGCATTATGTATTTTAAAGATTTTATTTATTTGAGAGAGAGAATGAGAGAGAGAGAGAGCATGAGAGGGGGGAGGGTCAGAGGGAGAAGCGGACTCCCTGCTGAGCAGGGAGCCCAATGTGGGACTTGATCCTGGGACTCCAGGATCATGACCTGAGCCGAAGGCAGTCGCTCAACCAACTGAGCCACCCAGGTGCCCCAAGGAGCATACGTATTTTAAAAAACATTTTTATCATGGTAAATTTTTTTTTTTTTTTAAAGATTTTATTTATTTATTTGACAGAAAGAGACACAACGAGAGAGGGAACACAAGTAGGGGGAATGGGAGAGGGAGAAGCAGGCTTCCCGCGGAGCAGGGAGCCCGATGTGGGGCTCGATCCCAGGACCCTGGGATCATGACCTGAGCCGAAGGCAGATGCTTAACGACTGAGCCACCCAGGCGCCCCTATCATGGTAAATTTTGAACTTACACAAAAGTAGACAATGGTTTTTTCTTTTTTTTTAAGATTTTATTTTTTTATTTGAGTGAGAGAATGAGATAGAGCATGAGAGGGGAGATGGTCAGAGGGAGAAGCAGACTCCCTGCCGAGCAGGGAGCCCAATGTGGGACTCGATCCCAGGAGTCCAGGATCATGACCTGAGCCGAAGGCAGCCGCGTAACCAACTGAGCCACCCAGGCGCCCCAAAAGTAGACAATGTTATACTGAACCACCATGTCAGGTACCCATTAACTCAGCTCCAACAGCCATCAATGCTTGACCAATCCATACCTCTATTCATCCTATCCCTGTGTCATTTTGAAGCACAGCCCATTCAATCTTTCATTTCATCTAGAAATATTTCAGGACCTATCTCTAAAAGATAAGGGCTCTTGTATTTTGTTAGCTGTGGTTAGACTGTTTTTCAAAAAAACTTTGACAATTCATATACCTCCCCTTTGATCCCCTCTCCTATTAGGTAACCACTTTTATAAGTTGTTGGTTTATTTTTCCAGTATTTCTTTTTTTTAAATATAAGAAAATATACATATTGATGTATCTTCTAAATGCTTAAATGTCTGCTATTATCTTTCTTTTACCCTGTCATGTGAATAATACCTTGGTCAGGTACAGAATTTTTATGGTGCAGTTCTTTTCTCTCAAGATTCTATCTTCCACTGTTAAAAGTTAGAAGTCCAATGCCATCAACCAGGTGTCCACCACTCTGCAGGTCAACTGCAGCCACTGCAAGCGGCCCATGAGCAGCCGCGGCTGGGTCTGTGACCAGTGCCACCGCTGCGCCAGCATGTGTGCCGTGTGCCACCACGTGGTCAAGGGTCTGTTCATGTGGTGCCAGGGCTGCAGCCACGGCGGCCACCTGCAGCACATCATGAAGTGGCTGGAGGGCAGCTCCCACTGCCCCGTGGGCTGCAGCCACCTGTGCTAGTACTCCTGACCCACCCCGAGTTAGGCTCGGGGTGGGAGGGGCTGGGCGTGGCAAGCCAATAAAAGGAAGCAGGAGCCGCCAAAAAAAAAAAAAAAAAAGAAGTCCAATGCCAATGTGACAGTATTTCCTTGTAGATAACTTGTTACATTCAGAACGAAGGAAACTGACCAATATATGTCTGGGTGTGTGTGTGCATTTTCATTAAACCATCCGGAACTCACTGACCTTTATCATTGATGGACTCAGGCTATCTTCAGCTCCGGAAAATTTTCTTCTTTTTGTTTAATTGTGGACTATCCTTCACCTGTTTCTTTTTTCCCGTTTAAATTCCCGTAAATATTATTCACATGTTAGATCTGTTAGGTCTCCTAGATCTATTCCCTAAAGTCTATTATCTTTTCTTTCAGGATTCTTCCCCTTTTTATTTTTGCTGTGTTGTGAGGATTTATTTTACTTGATTTTCCAGTCTAATAATTTAAGTCCCAACAATGATCACTCCTCACTGGAGTTCTGCTTGCATAACTGTGATTTTTATTAGCTGTACCTACATTTCCTTCAGTGTTCACTTTTATCGTTCAAGTTATCTGTTTCCTCTAGTAGTTTTATATAGTTTTATTTATTCTGTTGGTTCAGAATGATCCTTTTCTTGAATTTGTAGGCAACTCTGAAGGGCTGCCTTTCTTTGTTAGCACACTATAACCCAATAATGGAGTGGTCAAAGCAGCAGCTTTCCTCTGAGTAGTGGAAGGTAAAGTGGCCTTCACCCCTGGGACTGCCAGTTAGCAGCTAAAGTACCAGGAGGAAGGCTCTCTGGTGTTTGATTATAGGTCTTCTCAAACTTTCCTAGTCTCAGTAATGGATGAACTCAGCCTACAGGTTCAGCTATTCCCTGAATTTGTGGAGTCCTGGCGTAATCCCCAAGGGCCAGTAACCCCTCCCCACCAATTCAACAAATATTTACCGAGCAGTGTACATACCACTTACGGAGTTTATAGCTACTGGATGGGGAAGAGATGAAAATAGATACTAAAAGGAATTTTGCCTATAGTTTTAGTTTCATTCATTAACATTACCACTACACCAAATACTGCTATCAACCCTTTAACCAACATTATATTTTTCTCTCATTTACAATGTCCTACCCCTATCTCCTCTTTCTATAATCAGTCCCACTTTTGGATAGGTGATAGTTAAGTAACAGCGCCGATCATTTCCTAAGTGAAATAAAGGCATTACACTACTGCTGGTCCCTCTCAAAAAAACAGAAAACGTATCAGGCTTTTCCTAACATATCATCTTAAGAATTTCTTATTATTAAAAAAACCTAATATCCTGGATCTTCTATGTGCCATTTATTGTAACTGAGTTTTGCACAAAACTCCCCCAGAAAAGTATAAAAATCACCTATTAAATACATGCTTAATTTTTTAGTCTTTACTCCTTTTAAACATTTTAATTTTTTCCTACGGGTTATCCTTTTTCATTTGCATGCAATCTATCTGTGGAAGAACCGGAGCTGTTTGGGTGTTCCACAGTCTAGATTTTGGTGGATGCAGTTCAGCACATCCCTCTAACCTTGGTATTTCCTGCAAGTTGCAGCTGGATCCTGAGGACTGAGAATTGGTATTCTTTCGTCGGGGACATGCAATATTTTCTTTTTTTTTAATTTAACATTAGCAATTATTGATCCTCAATGCTTAGATATATTAACCAACTGGGGGTTGCAAAACAGTTAATCTTTTTTCCTCATTCTTTTGGCTGGATTAATCTTAAAAGAAAATACTTCTCCTCACCTATAATGAGGTTACCCAATGATAAAGTTCAAAGGCAAAATAATTTTTTTCCAGTTCTGCCTAATTTTTAAGATAAAAAATTCGTTCTCTGATGATGCTGAATTAAAAAATTTATCACTGTAGAATCATGGATTTAAACATAAATGATGGGTTTTAAATATTTGTAATTAATACCCTTATTGAAACTCAAACTATCCCATCTCTGGCCAGTGGGAACTGTTCCAAGTTGTCTCCTAAGGCTTTTTGACAAGGCTTTGACAGTTTCCTTGGAATCTGTAATGACAAGATGTTTCAAGCTTATCTATTTCCTGTCCCAGACATAGAATCATCCATTTTTTCCAAGAAGCCCTGGTTTTCTTTTAGAAGAAAATATTTCAAGATTATAATCTGGGCATTAAGGACGGGTATTGCTTACTGTCTTAATGTCATTACTTTTGTATCTTTTCAACGGACAAAGCAAGGAAATTTTATGTATTAATATCTATTTTGAATTTCATTTGGAATTAATTTCAAAATCACAAAAAGCTAGAAAGAATACTATATATATATCCTTTACCCAGATTTGCCTATTATTGTTATACTCTCTTGCTTTATAACTTGCATTCTCTCTACACATGTATGTATATACACATTTTTGAAGGAAAATTACATACATCATGGCTCTTTACCCTTATATACTTCAGTGAATATTTCCTAAGAAATAAGTATTTCCTAAGACATAAGGATATTCTTTGTCACCACAGTATAATTTTCAACTTTGTAAATTTACAACACTAATCTACTGTCCATTTTCCTTGTTAAATGATCTAATGATGTCCTCTATAGTCACTTCCCCCCTCTAGTATAGGATACAGCCAAGGAACAGGTATTGCCTTTAATAATTATCTCTTTACATAGTCTGGAACATTTCTATCGCTTTATGACATTGACATTTCTTAATCTTTCATGGCATTGGCCTTTAAAATGGAAAAAAACCAGAACATTCTTCATGGTTATGCAGTCACAGCCAGAATGTTACAGGAGTAATGTTATACCCTTCTCATACTATCACATCTGAAGGCTCATGATGTGCATCTGTCCCTCCTTTGATGATGTTAATTTTATTTATTTATTATTATTATTTTTAAAGATTTTATTTATTCATTTGAGACACAGAGATATAGAGAGAGAGAGAGAGAGAGAGAGCATGAGCAGGGAGAGAGGCAGAGGGAGAGGGAGAAGCAGGCTCCTTGCTGAGCCAGGAGCCCGATGTGGGGCTCGATCCAGGACCCTGGGACCATGACCTGAGCCGAAGGCAGACGCTTAACCATCTGAGCCACCCAGGCACCCCTGATGATGTTAATTTTAATCACACAGTTCAGGTGGTGCTAAATTTCTCTTCCCTATCATCACTGTTTTCCCTGCCCCCCTCCTCGCTTGTAAACGTGAAGAGGCCATGTAAATATCCTGCTTTTTATAAAAAAAAAAAATCCCCTCTAGATTATCAGCCATTAGTGATTCTTGCCTAATCATTTTTACCATAAAGGGTGTATCAGGTAGAGGTGGGAACTGACTAGAAGAGGTCTTAAGGAACTTTCTGAAGTGACGGAGATAGTCTATATCTTGATAAGACTGGATTATACAGGTCTACACATTTCTCAAAACTCAGAGAATGTTTCATTAAAGAAATAATTGTTAATTTCACAAGTGTAAATAATAATAATTTATAAATTATTAAATAATAATACACAAATATTGAACTTTAGTTAATGAAATACATGCTGAAGTATTTAGAAATGTTTGCAACTTATTTTGAAAGGCATCAAAAAAAAGATGGATTGTGGGTAGATGGGTAGGTATGTGATAATGTAATAAAGGAAATACAGTAAAAAAGTTAATAACTAAAAAATGTAGTTGGTGGGTACAGTGTGTTCACTGTGTAATTCTTTGAACTTTGCTGTATGTTTGAACATTTTCATAATAAAATACTGGGATTCTAACTTCTGCACAGCAAAGGAAATCATCAACAAACTGAAAAGGCAACCTAGTAAATCGCAGAAAATATTTGGAAATTACAGCTCATGAAAATATCTAAAACATGTAGAGAACTCATACAACTCAAAAGCAAACAATCCAATTAAAAAATGGGCAGAGGATATGAATAGACATTTTTCCAAAGAAGACATACCTATGGCCAATGGTATATAGAAAGATGCTCAACATCACTAATTATCAGGGAAATGCAAACCACAATGAGATATTCCCTCACACCTGTGAGAATGGCTATTATCAAAAAGACAAGAAATAAGTGTTAGCAAAGACATGGAAAAGATGTACAGAAAACAGAACCCTCCTGTAGTGTTGGTGGGAATGTAAATTAGTGTGACCACTATGGAAAACAGTATGGAAGTTCCTCAAAAAATCAAAAATGGAATCACCGTAAGATCCAAAAATTCCACTTCTGGGTATTTATCTGAAGAACAAAAATACTAACTCAAAAAGATACACGTACCCCCAATGTTCACTACAGCATTATTTACAATAGCCAAGATATGGAAGCAACCTAAGTATCCATCTATGGATGAATGGCTAAAGATATGGTATACACATATAAAATTACTACTCAGCCATAAAAAAGAATGAAATCTTGCCATCTGCGATAACATGGATGAACCCTGAGGTCATTATACTAAGTGAAATACGTCAGACAGAGAAAGACAAATACCATTATGACCTCACTTATATGTGGAATCTAAAAACAAAACAAAACAAAAAACCAAGCTCACTGATACAGAGAACAGATTATTGGTTGCCAGAAGTGGATGCTGGCCAAAATGGGTCAAAAGGTACAAACTTTCAGTAAAAAAGTAAGTCATGGGGATGTAATATACAGCATGGTGACTACAGTTAATAATACTGTACTGCATATTTGAAGATTGCTAAGACCATAGATCTTAAAATTCCTTACCACAAGAAAAAAAAAGAAAAAATACTGTAACTATATAGGATGATGGATGTTAACTAGCTTTACTGTAGTGATCATTTTGCCATGTATACAAACATCAAATCAAGTGGTACACCTGAAACTAATGTTATACGTCAATTATACCTCAAAAAAAAAGTAAAGGGTAGATCTTTCTGCCTCAAAACTATATTATAGGTATTGTTTTATTGCCTTCTGGCAATGGCTTGATTAAATGAGTATGGTTTGATTTTTATTTACTTGTATATAAGAAGTAGTATTACCTAATTTCTTGTAGAAATTCTTTCAAATTTTGTGAGAATATGGTCAGTTATGATTTTTTTTTTTTAAGTGGGATCCACACCCAGCGTGGGGCCCAATGTGGAGCTTGAATTCACAACCCTGACATCAAGACCTGAGCCAAGATCAAGAATCAGATGGCTCAACTGACTGAGCCATCCAGGCACCTGGCCAGTTATGATTCTGAATCAATTCTTTTTCATTGATTTTTGCCTGAAAATATGAACCCTTCCAATCTGAACACAAAAGACTTTCCTCAATGAAGGAAATTTTGTTACATTTTTAATGGCTTATGTTTAAAAGAAAAAGGAGTATGCCAAGAGTCTTCTGAAATATTCTTTTAGATCCTTCCTTTTTAAAACTGTTTGTAAAACTGTGCCCTTATGTTGCAACAATGACCAGAGTTCAACCACCTAAATCAAAGAAATAAAAATGCAAAGATGATTCATTAATGCCAGGAAAAACAGGAAGGGTTTGGTTAATAGCTCTCTAATTTATAAAAGAATGAAAGAAGTCAGAGTAGCAGTGCTGATAGCTGTTAATGGGGAAAGGTTCTGCAATAAACTTGAATGTGATAGCAGTTTGCGGGGGGGGGGGGGGCGGTCATGAAAACAGGGCAATGACATGTTTTCACTTACACGCTGGGCATGTAGCAAATACCTAGGTTACTAAATTCATCATTCTTAATAGCTGGCTAGCATTACTCTAAGGAACTCAAAACATTTTATATATCGTAAAGCAGAATCAGAATGTTCTACTAAATACCATGTCAAACAGTTGAATGTAGAATATCTGAAACGAACCTGTGTAACTTTCATCATCATCAGATAAAGGCACCTCTCTTTTTAGCAGCAATTCCAACTCCTCTGTCTCTGCTACATCCACTGGACGCTCCCCGTGCTTATTAGCTTGAAATGGATTTCCACCATGACGAAGTAACAGTTTCACTATCTGCAATATTAAACAGTAGGAAGATTTAGTCTCTTCAGACATTGTATCATTTCAACCATTCTCTTGATAACACAATATCCCTCTGCCTCATCTACTCTGCCTCCCTTCCTCAGTGTCTATTCTAAATCATGATTGCTCTCTTCAAGTTCCATTTTCATTGCCATCCACCCTCCACCTTATCTTATCTAACACAAAAACATTTCCTCCTTAAAATTTAAGGTGGGCTCTTTGAGCATTAAATCTCATCATTTTTCTTCCTGTTCCATCATATGTTCAACAAATATTTACCGAGGACCTAATTAATAAGCACTATTCCCAAGTTTGCAGATAAATCAATGGACAAGAGTAACAAGCTTCTTGGCCTCTTATAATGTGTATTCTAGAGGGAATCTCAAAGGAAGTATTACCATTCTCTGTAAGGCTAATATCACTACCAATGTTCTTAATCTTATTTCCCATCTCCTGGGAATATAAACTATCAGGAACTGACATGGATTTACTCAAAACTAATGAATCAAACTTTAAGGCCATCACTTTGATGGTCCCCTTACAGTGTCCTGGATCTAATTTTGTATTCATTACTTTGACATTTTTCTTAAGCCCTCGCCTCCCCCACCACGTAAAGTAAGCTTTGGGCTCCACAAAACTGGGATGTGCCTGGTTAGTCATCATTTCATTTCTTTTGTTTGTTGTTTTTATCTTCCTCTTTCTGTTTTTAAACCTCTTTCTGATTGGCTCCTTTCTAGAAGCCAGTCTTTCCAGCTCATGGCTCTTTCATCTTAAAAAAAAAAAAAAAATGGCAATAAAGAAATGAAACAGATAAAACAGACACCTGTATTCCCCTCCTCTAGCTAAATCTGTCTTCTTTCCTTTACAGTCAAGCTTATGAAAAGATATTCACCCTTGCAGCCTTGACTTTATTGGCTCTTCATTCTACCTACAATTATGCTAACATCAGTCCTATGAAATGGGTCTACTAAGATCTGTAAAGATCTAAGCCAATGACTGTTTTCCCTAGGGCTCTGCCCTTGGTTCACTTCTCAGCTCTAGTCTACATCATCTGTTTGGAGCTCTCACCCACTGTTTGAATGTGATTGACAATTATGCAATCCATTCATTTATCTTCATTCTCCTGCTTGCTCTTTCTCAGCCTTCTTTCTCGAGCTTCAAACACAAACATCCTGGATATAGCTAGATGGGTGTATTTGCATTTCAATGCAACAGCTGAAACCCATAGGTTCCAAACACAGTTCATTAAACTTGCACCTTATCTTTTATCCATTTCCATTCTCAGTGACTGGCACCAAAATATACCCAGTCACTGAAGCTAGAAAGCTGGGAGTCATCACTGACTCTTGTTTTTGACTCATCCCCTACGTCAAATAGGTGGCCAAGTATTATTAATTCTGCTTCCTCACTGTCTCTTCTTGTTTTCACCTTGTGTTTCCATTGACATTAATGTGTTTTGTCATATGTAAATCTACACCATAATTAATTAACACATTTCTTTCCTTATTCTAGACCACAAACTTCATGAGTGACCAAGTACTTAGTCCCAACGCCAATTCTATGGTGTTTTCTGGTATTTAGGAAATAAATCATGTCTTTTTTAAAGAAACAATATTAAAGAAATTATTGAAAATTAGGAATTCCTAATAAATGAAAAAATATTTAAGAATAATGAAGACTATATTGAATAATGGAACATTTTTTCTAGACTATGAAAGAATAAACTATCAATACAGAAAATCTGAAATGTAAGAATGTATAAAGAAAATAAATTACTCATGACCCCAACTGTTAATATTTTATCTCCCTTTTTGTTCACTAACTTTTATCAAATTACACATGCTTGTGATTTTAAAAGATCAACTAGCTTTTGAAGGCCACTGGTGAAGAACAACTATCTCCAAAACCTATCTCCAATATACCTAAATAACAGATTTGAGCTTGCTGCTTCCGTATTTTTCAGTTTTAGGCATTGCCTGTTGTCTCACAATGGAACACGTGGATTCAGACATCTTTCACCAACTCTCATCCCCTCTCCTTCCATACACATACACTTCCCTTCCTCCTAGCTTTCTAATACAGTTATGTATTTCTTGTGCATTATTAGGACCAATAAAAATGTTGAGTCAAGTAGTGCACTATGACTAAATTTCCATTCTTACAAAACTTTATTTTCCCCATGGAGTTAAATGCCTTGATGTTTCATTTGCTCAATTTTCTACATAATCATCTTTAATTCATCCCCCATTCTAAGTACAGATCTCTTTGATTTAATATACTATCACTTTTTTGTTGTTGTTATATTAGAGACTCCTTTCTCCAAAACTTCTAATGTGCTCTAAAGTGGACTGGATGCCCTCTAGATTTGCTTTCCAGCTGTTACTTCCTTTCAATCATATCATCCCAAAAATACCCTTCCCTCAATTTTGTGTTGGATTCTTTAAATCCTACCTTCTTTTCTGATTTACGCCCTCATTTTGCTGAATCACCAACTCCAGAAAATTCCTAAGTAAAGATTTTTCACATGTCAGGAAATATCTTTATTCTATCTTCACTTGATTAATACTTAGTCTAGATAAAGGACAATTTTCCCTCCAATTTTGAAGCTATCACTCCATTATCTTCTAGCTTCTAGTGCTGTTAATGGAAAGTGTGATGCCACTCTGATTTTATTTTATGTAACGATTTGCTTTTTCTCTCTGTAAACTTCAGGACATTCTTTGCCCCTACTGTTCTGAAATCCAGGATAAATATATCTTTTTTTTTTTCTTTTTAAAGATTTATTTATTTGAGATAGAGAGAGAGCATGTGAGCAGGGGGAAGACAGAGGGAGAGGGGAAGCAGACTTCCTGCTGAGTGGGGCGCCCGACACAGGGCTCGATCCTAGGACCCTGAGATCATCACCTGAGAGGAAACCAAGAGTCGGACACTCAACCGACTGAGCCACCCAGGAGCCCCCCCCCCAGGATAAAGGCAACTTGATCTTGGTCTTTTTACATCCATGTGCTGAGCATTCAACTGCCCTTTCAATCTGAAGACCCATGTTCCTTCAATTCTAGGAAAATTTCTAGTTTTATTTGATAATCTCCTAAATTTTCACTGTTCTGTCTTTAAAGAACTCTTACTACGATACAAGATCTCCTAAAGCAATCATTTTTTTTCTCATTTCCGCTCCTTCACCTTTATCTTTTTGCTTCCTGGTTTCTGGGAGACTTCCTCAACACAAATGACCCTTGAACAATGCGAGCGTTAGGACACTACCCCTGTGTAGTTGAAAATCCATGTACAACTTTTGACTCCCCAAGAGCTTAATTACTAATAGTCTACTACTGACTGGAAGCCTTAGCAATTACATCAACAGTCAGTTAACATACATTTTTCATGTTATTATGTATCATATGCTATATTCTTACAATAAAGCTAGAGGAAAGAAAATGTTAAGAAAATGGCAAGAAAAAGAAAATACAGTACTGTACCCCATTTATCGAAAAAAATCTGTAAGTGGCCCCATGCAGTTGAAACCTGTGTTGTTCAAGGGTCAACTATAATCCATTTTTCATTTTTGCTACCATATTATTAATTTCGAAGAAGTTTTTTCCTTCATTGACTGTTCCTTCCTTAATGCATTTAGGTCTCATTTCATAGCTACAATAAACTCTTATCTCTTTGGGGAAATTGATGGGATTTTGGGGAAGTACCTCATGGCATTATCCTGTCCTCCAAGTTCCTACTTTTCTATTTGCTTGTTTTGGTCTTTGTCATCTTATATTAGAGGCTTTTTTCAAATGCAGGTGGATCACGGGCTGTCCACATGTAAGAGTAAGGCAATGAAAGTTTTATTGGCATGGTTAGGACTTGCTGACAGATGAACTTCATGCCAGTGTGATATGACAGGTCCATTTCATCAGATTCCCCTCTTGGCTAGTTCAATTGCCTGTGGAGAAATCTTCCAACTTACGCCTAAAACTGTAAGCCTTACTGTCAGCATTCTGGTTGCTGAAAGGAGGCTGGGGTCTTAAAATTCAGTATGTTTCACTTAATTAACTTACACTTAAATCCTTACTCTCACCTGTTCTTGTGGTATGTCAGTCCAGAATATATGGTTCATATTTGCCAATAAATCAACACCCATTCTTCTGCCAGGGTCAGAGAGGTGCAGTCATTTGGCTATGTAAAGTTAGGAAGGGGATATAAGGGTCAAAAAGACTTTGATCCATTTCTCTTGTTTTCAGTTCTAGCTTAACAGGCACTTCCAGAAGTACCAATAGAAGGTGGTACACACTTCCAGGTAGCATCAAATCCTCTTTCTGGGATTCTGTGTTGGAATGGCTCTGGTTTCAATTTTCTTTGCTTTTCTAAATCAGGAGTTGGCAAATTTGGTTTATAGACTAAATCTGGCCTGCTGATGAAGAATAGCTTTTATATTCTTTTAAAATACCTTAGGGGCACCTGGGTGGTTCGGTTGGTTAAGCTTCCGACTCTTGATTTTGGCTCAGGTCATGATCTCAGGGCTTTGAGATCGAGCCCCGCATCTGGCTCCACACAGAGGATGGAGCTTGCTTAAGATTCTCTTTCTCTCCCTCTCTCTCTGCTACTTTAAAAAGGATTCATAAAGGAGAATTAGTTCAGAGGAAGAGAGAGGAAGAAAAGAGGGAGGAGAAAGGAAAGGATGTTGGAGGCGGCACGTGGACAGCAAAATCTAAAATATTTACTATCTGGCCCTCTACAGAAAAATTTTGCCAAACCCTGTTCTAGATAAGTAACCACTCACTCTCCTAGTTTCCATCTCCCAAAATATTGGTTTTCTTGTTTCTTCTGTTTTTGGCCTTGTGTACCTGTCATTTAGAGTCTCCTCTTACTGCCATTTTAGGAGTTTGAGAAGTTACAGAAATAAAAACTTTTAGTTATTATAAATAATACTGTAGGGTACATCTTTGTAAGTTGAAAATTTTACATTTTTAGGCTTATTTCCTTAGGCTAGAGCCCTAGGATACGAAAATAGAATGCAGGATCTTGATATTGCTGAAAACTTTCAGCACCCATCAGGAAATAATCAGCAAATATTTATTACATGTCTATGATGAGTCAGGGACAGCTGGTTAATTCAAACATGTTACAAAAACCCCAACCTAGATAATCCTTTACAGATTATCCTCATATGCAAATAATTACTTATTCTGAAAAGGATTTATAAAGTAACTTAAAGTTGTTTAAAACACAAGAGAGAACAAATTTTAAAACAGGTAAAAACAATGAACAATTAGAGATAGGTAACTAAAATAGAACTAGGAATAAAGCATTACAAAGTATGTCATTAAGTACTATATACACTTGCAAATGGTAAGCTAAAGATTAGGTTCTTAATAAGCTGTTAGTCCTCTTACTCTAAATAATTAGAAAAGGACACAAAACTGTTATCTTTCTGCCTCTCCCATCTTAGAAATGTTTTATGGATGGTTGCAGTTGTACTACTGAGTGAAGAAATCCAATTCTTAGAGATTAGTAATAAATGGTACAGATATATACACATGAGAGTTTGGTGGCTCTCATTTTCCTCCTCCTCCTTAGGCATAAGTAAAAGAACAAGGAGAAAATAGCTCTCAATAGCTCTGAATTGTGACTCCTACTATCCTAGGCATGTTGGTAGGAGGAAAAGCAAAGGTCTCTTAAAAGTAGCATGCCAGTCTCCCTCTGAAGAGAGACTGGAAATAGTGTTTGAGTCTCTGTGTATAGGAGCTCAAAGGTCAGCCTCTGGAAATATTTGCAGCTCTGTGCACATTTAGAAACTTGTATTCATAGAAACATGTCTAACAAGGCATAATTCTTTAACATTATATTTAGAAATTAGGAAATGTTTATTACTTTAAAGAGAAAAAAATTCATCTCTGATAAACTATAAATAATGCTTTTAAAAAGAAGAGCAAAAGTACAGTAAAATATCACAGCTGGGGTGCCTGGGTGGCTCCAACCGTTAAACGTCCGACTCTTGGTTTCGGCTCAGGTCATGATCTTGAGATCAAGCCCTGCTTTGGGCTCCGTGCTCAGCGTGGAGTCTGCCTGAGATCCTCTCCCTCTCTGCCCCTCCCCCACCATGTGCATGCTCTCTCAAAAAAACCCAAAAAACAAAAAAAACCACAGCCAGAAAATAAGTCACTTTCTGATAAATGCTGTGGAAAAGGAAATGTATCCTATATATTGTCAGGCCTTATAAATTCTTTGGTATTCTGCTTATCTTTGGTCACTTATGTATTCATCCACCCATCCATGTACCTACACATGCACCATGGCGAATTTATTATGATGTGTTAATATTAAGTCTTATGTGACAAGAAGTTCCAGGGATCACTAACACAAATCAATACAAAAAAGCCTGTATGCATGGTACTCACAGTGCAGTGCAGGAAACATATATCGGTAAAAAAAAAAAAAAAAGTTGTAAGTGCTATCATACAGGCATATACAAATTGTCAAGGGAGCAGAAAAGACTGGTCCAACAGTAAGCAAAAACCAGTTTAGGAAAAATAACATTTATAGGCTGCATTTTTCTTCAAAATTAGAACTCCGAGAATCATGAAAAATACCTTAGAGAAAAAAGTCAAAAAGAAAAATAGTATTTTCAGTTTCCAAATTTTAGTTTCTAAAATATCTGGGTATATTTGAAAAACAGTAATATACTCTTTTACCTCTGACATTTCTATACCATTTTAGATTTCAAGGTGTGTTTACAAGCACAGTGTCTTTTTTCCTTCAAAATATCCCCTTTAGATAGATATTATTTATTACATAATTTAAAAATGAGGAAATGGAGATTCAGAGGAGAAAAGTAACTCGTTCAAAACCACATAGTTGGTTAACTGGAGGCCACATCATATCTACTTTCACTTCAAATTCCATTTTTTCTCAACCAGAGTAAAATTTGGCTTTTTAGATAGGCAGCTTGACACTGAAATTTCTACTGCACGTCAAAAAAGAAAGTAAGGCAGAGGATGTTTGCTGCTAAAGAGAAAGAAAAAAAGAGAGATTTTCCAGCAGAAAGGTATGAGGTGATATCAAAATCCAAACTAGGACATTACAAAGCATGTCCTATCTTTCTCACTAGAGAGTGGAGACTGTATTAAATAACAACTCTCCCAGATTACTGAATCATCATTTCATTTTTTGTCTTAAAAAGACAGTGAGATTAAGGGGCACCTGAGTGGCACAGTTGGTTAACCTTCCAACTCTTGGTTTCAGCTCAGGTAGCGATCCCAGGGTCCTAAGATCGAGCCCTGAGTCAGGCTATGCACTCACTGCTGAGACTGCTTGAGATTCTCTCTCCCTTCCCACTTGTGCTCTCTCTCTTACATAAATAAATAAATAAACTTTAAAAAAAGACATTGAGATTTGTCCCTTTTGGTCCCTTAATTTGGAGTCATATTAATTTGATAAATCTGGGAGTGTCCTGCAAGAGTGTGACTTCTTATGTCAATGCTCCTCCAGGCTCACAGAGAGGCTGAGGGTATTGAAATGTAATAGGCCACACATTTTTTTTTTTTAAAGATTTTTATTTATTTATTTGACAGAGAGAGAGATAGCAAGAGCAGGAACACAAGCAGGGGGAGTGGGAGAGGGAGAAGCAGGCTTCCCGCTGAGCAGGGAGCCCGACGCGGGGCTCGATCCCAGGACCCTGGGACCATGACCCGAGCCGAAGGCAGATGCTCAACCTACTGAGCCACCCAGGCACCCCTAGGCCACACAGTCTTAACAAGACACACCAGAAGCTTATTTGCTTATTGTGATGATTAAAAGAATCAATACATATAAAACCTTTAGAACACTTCTTTTTCCACAGTGAAAACACAAATACAGCCGTGAGAAGTTAATGTAATGTAGTTCACAAAATAACACAAAATAAATGATCACAGAGGGCAAGTTACTCATATTTAGTTTCATACCCTAGTCATTTTATCATGTGAATACTGAGGATTTTTCTTACTGTAAAAATCTAATTTTCATTTTTGTCACCCAGTTGGTTTTTCGTATTATTTAACTCTGGGAAATATTCACTGAAACCTATTAAGTCAAAGAAGACAAATAAATGCAACTACCTGAAAATGCAAAGTAACAAGAACCTCAGATAAATAATTTATGTGACACTCCATTATCAAGTCTTCCTTGATATAAAAAATTTCAGTAGTTCCAAATGTTTTTCAGATCAATAAGCAATTATATCTTCATTTGTAATGAAATGGTGCCACTTACATGCAGACTGTTCAAATATTCCTCAAAGAAAATGTTATTTATGGCACAGTTTCAAGCAGAGGAAATTGCTGACTTCATGGAATTCAGAGTACAAGATATTAAATGTGATGGTAGTGAAGACTAAGTGTTCATCCAGCTTAAAAAGAAATGCTGCGTATAATGCCAGACTTGCTAAAAGATACCCAAATCTTCTTCTCCTCTTCTTTTATCACTATCGCTCGTCTATTCAATAGGAAAACAATACATGAGGACATTTTTTTAAAAAGGGAATTTCCTGACCTTATACCGGATGAGGTTCACTTGGGATTAGGTCACCATGAAAATAAAAGTTTTACCTGAGTGTCAGGAGTTTGGATTCACAAAGGCCAGTGTCCGACTCTTGCCTAGAGAAACCTGAGGGTGAAGGGTTGATTGGATTTGCTGCTGATAAGCAAGGAAGGAGGGCGGTCATGGAAACAGATCTGCATGCTCACTAGTGGTGGGAAATGGTGTGTGTTTCTCTGGGCCATGCCTGTACTGTAGATTGGAGTGGAGGGACAGCTGCATATGGATCAACAGGGCCAGGTAACATTAACAGTGCCGGGCTGAAGCTTCCATCTGAAGTTTATAGTAGATGTTGTGCACTGCTCAGATACCCTCTTCTATACCAAGATACTTATACCTTCAGATGCTGGAAGTATTGCTCACTAACAACTGTTAGCTAAGTTCCTCACCAGGAACTGCCATGGCCAAAGGGTGCGGCAGCACTTAAGGGGTGTGCCTCCTTGCCGTCAGCAGCTTGCATCCCCCCCCATGTGGGGGCACATAGACCTAGCCCTTACCTCAAATCAGATCATCTCAGAAGTGCATCCGCAGTTCAGCTTTTTCCTTTGTTCTATCCTGCTCCTGTCACATCTTTACAGGTGTTGTTCCTGACATCCCTCTTTCCTCCCATCCTCTGCAATCACCAGCAAATTCCTGTCTCAGAATCCCAGGGCACCCAACCTATGGTACATGTGAGAGTGGTCCTAGCTGCAGACTCTAAAAACCCTAAAACAGGATTTCTGAACTGGATTACATGCTGGCTGCCATGAGATGGGAGTACTGATAGTCCTGGCATATGATGGTCACGTAACTGTTCAAACTTCCAGGCCTTTGAGAGGTCCTGGGGAAGTACTAATTGTAATGACTGCTTCTCTTCTCTTCTCTCCTCAAAACCAGGAAAATGTACCTTCCCCAACCTTGAAGAAGAGGTTTTTCTCAAAATAAGAGTAAGTTTCTGGGTTTAGATAGCACAGTGGAGAACAGTTTAATGGTATTTTACCTAAGTCAGGAAGACTGAATAAAAGTTTCTCTAAGACAAAATGAGTTTATAGTCACTCCTCACAGCTGTCAAACAAAAACTCCCCCTATGCTTGGCTTCTAAAGTGCTAGAAAACATTCTTATGTCATAGAATATTGCTTTCTGGAGAAAGTACTGTCTCAAGAGAAGGACCTACAAATACTGACATTTAGGAGACTTCTGACAAAACAAGACATCTTGTCCACCAGACATACTACAGAGAAGCCCACCAGCCAACATGCTCTGGATATTACACATCTTGTCAATCAGGCTTTTTAGAGCTTCATTCAAATATGAATGAACGCAAGTTAACAAAAGATCTCTAATGTGAGAAATACACCAAATCAGAGCAATAACGTGAAGGATTTGGGGGAAATCTGTGACCATGCAGGAAGTGGAGCAAACCATTTAATTAATATCCTCAGAGTTAAGATGGGCACCCAGGAACTGGAAATTTCATGGAGAGACTGAGAATCCCGCATGGGATTAACGGTAAAGCAATATTCCAGGATAGCATCTATGCTACAGGATGTAGAGAGCAACTAGTCCCAATTAGATCAGGATACAAGATACCTTATATACAGGGATATGAGAAATCCCACAGGTATTTCTCAAAAACAGTAAGCTGATCAATGTGCTGTACCTTAGAGGCATTTTAGAGTTATGTCAGAGAGAGGAAAGAAGAACAAAAACAGATGCATGGAAAAACTAAATAACAAAAAAAAAAGAACAAGAATGTGTTAACCCAGGTAATAAAAAATCCAAAAAAGAAAATACAATTATAGAAAGTACAGTATAGACTAGTACAGACTAGATACTATAGATTCTGTGAGTCTCTGGGCAGCAATAAAATCCTTTGCAGGAGGTCAATAAATAATAACTAAAAATTAAAAAGCAAGACAGTTTCACCTTGTTAGAAATACAGAGGTTAACTACTAGAAGAAAAACCTACAATAATTGCTTTTGGCGAAAGATACTGGGAAATGGGGAAGAACGGGAGGGAGCCTACGGTTATCTTTAGAAGCTGAATAATACTTTTTAACTTTCTAAACTATGTCCAAATATTCTTTGACAAAAGTAAAAACTATGTAAAGAGAAAACCTATTTATTTGAAAACAAAATCCTGCTTTAGAACCACTGCTAACAGTGCCCCAGGTTGATGTGTTCTCATTGCATGCAGATTACTGCAATGCAATTTAAGCATTAAACACACTTAAAACATGAGCTTCATTACAACAAAGATGGGTTTAGCTTTTTTATTTTAAGATGGGTTTAGCTTTGATATCAACTTGTCAAACACTGAAAATGCAAATGGATTTAAAACCTACCATGGTTCATAAAATTATATCAAAACAAATTAAACATGATGTTCAAAGATGCCATTAGTTTGTAAGCATATATAATCATGTTTGATTATGTTTTAGTACTATACACATAAGTCATCTGAATATATTAAATAAACAATGTCTGCTAAAATTCAGGAATGAAGGTTGTATAGCAAGAGATCATTAAATACTATAAGTCTAAAAAATATATAGGCAGGGGGACTCAGTAAAATTTTTACTTTAAGTAAAATCTGCTTCAACCACTGTACCTTGTTATCTGACAGTAGAAGGCCTTGCAATAAAAATTTTGCCAACCTGTTTAATTGTCCAGTTACATAGATTTTATGAAAAGATAATGCTAAATCTGACTATGATAGGAATTAGCAATTAGAAGGCAGAAAAAAGGGAAAATAAAACATAGATGAGCTGACCAGGCATCGAGTGAAATAGGAAATGAGACGGTATGACTAAAAAGTGAAATAAATGACTCTGGGTTGAATTAATATTTTGCAAATGTATATTGATTTTTCTATCATACTTACATCTCTGTGCCCACTGCTAGCAGAATCATGGAGTGGAGTGTCATCATCTAATCCTTGTGTATTAACATCTGCTCCAGCTGCTATAAGTATCTTAGCAACATCATAATATCCAACGTTGCAAGCTTCATGCAATGGTGTCCAGCCTAAAGTTAGAATATTAATTTAACATATATGTACTAATTCAAAATATGTACTTTTTATATACATAGCCATGTGAGATATACTGATTCTAATGCACATAGCACAGAAGGAAAAAGGAATGATGAACAAGTTAGTGGAAATAAACACCTAAGAACACTACCAATTCTACAGACAGTTCATTTATGTTAACATTATTTCCACTGGGGCTAAATTATTTTACCAAAATATTAAACATTTAAGCTTATCCAATATAAACTTGCTGTAATTTTTAATAATCATCTAAACTATGGAAAAAGAACAGAAGAATATAAAAATATTAATAAGGTTGTTAGGGGATTTCAACAAACAAAAACCCCCATGTTTAAGGGTTTTCATCTTTTCCAGACTTAATACCTACTTTAACTAAAATAAATTTACCATTGCAGTAACTCTGGTGATGAAAAAAAGTTACATGTTCATGAAAGAAAAATTAGAAAACAAAAAATACAAAGCAGAAAAGAAGCATCACCCATAATTCCACCACCCAGATGTAGTAATTTGAAGACTCTAGTATAAATCCTAACTTCTCTCCCTCTTAGATTTATAATAATTTTTTTTTTTTTTTTTTAAGGTAGGCTCCATGCCCAGTGTGGAGCCCAACACAGGGCTTGAACTCATGATCCTGAGGATCAAGACCTGGGCTGAGATCAGGAGCTGGACACTCAACTGACTGAGCCACCTAGGCACCACTAGATTTATAATTTTAAAATCAAACTGGGAAAGCTGTTTAACCCTCTTCTACTTACTGCAGTGAAAATAATCTTCCATGTCATTACACTTTTCTGTAACACAGTATAACACTGATTGATATACCATAATTTATTTAAGCAAGATCCTATTACTGGGCATTTAGATTATTTCTAATTTTTTTTAAAGATTTTATTTATTTATTCGAGAGAGAGAGAGAGCACACAAGCTGGGGGAGTGGTGAGGTAGGGGTGGGGGAGGGAGAAGCAGGCTCCCCACGGAGCAGGGAGCCTGATATGGGGATCGATCCCAGGACCCTGGGATCATGACCTGACCTGTAGGCAGACGCTTAACCAACTGAGCCACCTAGGCACCTCAGATTATTTCTAATTTTTAAAATATTAAAAACAATGCTGCAACAAATATCCTTACAACTAAATCTTCATGCACAGCCATGACTAAATATTTAAGGTAAGTCTTTAGAAGTGGAATCGTTAGAGCAAAGTACTTTTTGGTTTCTGATATATAACACCAAGTTTTCGCCTAGAATGGGTGTTATGCATTTTAAGTTTCATTCTTTAAAGCAGACCCTGTTCATTGTCCTCTTTTCCACTCCAAATAGAGAAATAAATTCCAGGTGTATTCTAATAGGGCTCCCCATAATAGCAAAACAAAAATAAAGTTTGGAAATGACAAAATAAGGGATATAGTTTTATAATATAGGAACAGAGAAGGCCTTCTTAAAAAAAAGTCGAAGAATCCATGAACAAAAAGATTAACCGATATTACATAAAAAATTAAAACTTTAGTACAATAAACAACATTGACATGAAAATTCAAACATAGCCACAGACAGTGAAAACCTTTACATATTTGATAGAGAATTAAAACCTACATTAAGCAAAGGGCTCTTACGTATTAATAATACTGCCGTAAGAAAAATGGGCAAAAGACTCCATCTGGCAAGTCACAAATATACACATAAATATATAGTATGCACTAGAAAAAATATTCGCTGTCATTACTGATTAAGAAAATCCAAATAAGGTCTTTTTTTCATTTGTCAGATTGTTAATAATTAAATTGATAATATCCAGTTTCAGTGAAGATGTGAGGAAAAGGGCTCTTTTATATACTCTTGATGGTAGTGTAAATTGATAAAAGATTTTTTGGGGGGGCCACTTGACTGTATTTACAAAAATTTTAAATATGTATCCCCTTAACAGTTCCATTCTGAAATTCTGAAATCCTTCTATAACACTTCTTTCTTTCTTTTTAAAGATTTATTCATTTGAGAGAGAGACAAGAGAGCATGAGCAGGGGGAGAGACAGAGGGGGAAGCAAGCAGACTCCCTGCTGAGTCAGGAGCCCGATAATGTGAGGCTCGATCCCAGGACCTGAGCCAAAGGCAGACACTTAACCATCTGAGCCACCCGGGCGCCCCTATAACACTTATTTCTATAGGAGTGTTCACTAAAGTATTGTCCATGGAATCTATACTACAGAATGATATGCAGCTGTTGAAATGAAAAAAATAGAACTACCTGTATGTACTGACAGAAATGCCTGTAAGAGATTAAAAAGGCAGGTTGTAGAACTACAGACTGATAATATAGATGGGATGACTTAATTTTTTTAAAAAGCCTATTTACGAATAAATGTTCATTTTACATATATAATAAAAATGCACAGAAAGGATAACCTTGAAATTGTTAACAATAGTTTTGTGGCAAAAAAAGAAACTATATTGTAGTATGTGAAACTAAAGGGAATCTCTATATTGTTCCCTACATGCTTTTACTGTTTGAATTCTTTACAGTAAGAATGTACTAGTATGGTATTTGAGTAATTAAAATGAAACACCACCATTGTTAAAGTCCTCATGCTCAACTGAATAAATGTTCTTGAAAGACTTATGAATGAATTAACACTTTGAAAACATTATATAACTCTAATTCATCTAGAATAGAGCCTAAATTGGATAAAGAATTTTATGGTAATATGTCAACTAAAATAGAAGTTTAATATTTAAAAATTTGAGTAGTTCTTGACTTGGAATTTTCAGCAGAGGATCAGGGTTTTATGTACACAGTCTGAAAGAATTTTGTAGTAAAGTACACTTTTAGAACACTTTTGTTTCAGCAAGAGGAATACAGGAATACACATTATATTTTAATAAGAAATCTGTCTAGATGATAAATTTGAGTTCCTGAGCGTTAGTCTTCAATTACTAATCTTACCTGCAAAATCTTTCACATTCACATTTGCCCCTAAACTTATTAATTCTTTGACTTGTTTCACATCTCCTCGAATAGCTGCCATGTGTAAAGGAGTTTCACCACGTTCATTTCTTTTATTAACTTTATCTTTTTGTCGAGATGAGGAACTGGGAGTTTTCTTCTGGGCTGGTGTTGTTTGTGATGGATGATTTGGTGTGGAATCTGTAAGAAAAAAAAGAAATTAACAAAAGTTCTAAGGCTGATATTTTCTATATTCATTGAAAGGTTTGTAATGTGCAATTTCCTGGAATGGGGGAATATCTTCTCACCCTAACACTCCAAAACTTGGTTTAGATGATATATTAATAATTTAACCAAATATATGGAGTAGGTCTTCCTTTAGGGTTATCAAATATTGCATGAGAAAATTTAGAAAAAATGTTTTATTCTGTCAATTCATAAAATTGGCTTAAAGTGATAACAAAATATCAAGTATAGGCCCTAAAAGTGTTTGCTCAATGAATAATTTGATAAACTACAAAAAAACAACAACGTATTTTTCATGGCATGTTATTCTATTATTCCAGCACCTAGATGAAATGACATTGAAGGCCTGAGTTCATACTTTTAACTCAGACAAAGTATTAGAGTTCTATTCTGATATTAAGTGCAAATTGAGGTCATGGATGATTTTAGCATAAAAATGAAGCTTAAGATGTATAAGAAATAAGGACAGCCTGGGAAGGCCTTTAAAAAGGGGGCTGATAAAAGAGAATTTTTTCTGCTTTGCTTTGATTCTCATCCTTTGATTTTTTTGTTCTGATCTCCATACCAAAAACAAAAAAATTAAATAAGATGATGCCCAAAGTTTTCCCTCTTGTCCCAATTTCAGAACTACTGGAAACGAAACAAAACAAAACAAAACACATAATAGGTTTCTCAATCAGTTAAGGATTCCAGACACATGTATAGTGTTAATAATTAATTCTGAAAATTCACAACTATTTAAAAGAAACAACTATTCTAAGAGAAAAAAAGTCTATGGAAAATAAATTTCCAGCATCATGTAATTTTCTTGCAAACTGACATGATTAGGGTACTAAAGTACTATCATTCTTTCCTCAATAAGAAAAAAGTTTAAAATTTACATTTTGGATTTTAATGTACATTGCATCAGTAACAGTTTCCTATCTGTACTTCTATAATGTACAACTCCGTAAGTGCAAGGACAGTTATCTACCTTATTCATTACTGTTTCTCAACTGTTTAGAAGACTTCTTGGCACATGGTGGTACTCATGCAGTATTTGTTAAATGAATAAATGAATTTTACTATAATCCTTTTTTTTTTTAAAGATCTTATTTATTTGAGAGAGAGAGAGCAGGGGCAGGGGAGTAGGGGGAGGGGCAGACGGAGAAGCAGGCTCCCTGGCTGAGTGTGGAGCCTGACACAGGGCTTGATCCCAGGACCCCGAGATCATGACTTGAGCTGAAGTCAGATGCTTAACCGACTGAGCCACCCAGGTGCCCCATGAATTTTACTATGATCTTTATAGTCAAATTATTTATTAAGAAAATTAGCTGTTCAACTTCTTAAAAACGAAATGACATACTTTTTATTTCATACAACTTGCAAGGAATTCATACAAAATTTTATTAGCCATTTCAAAGTAATATTCCCATACATAAAATAATAGTATTGTCCATAACGGCAAT
The DNA here is from genome assembly GCF_004348235.1 of Phoca vitulina. NCBI lineage: Eukaryota > Metazoa > Chordata > Mammalia > Carnivora > Phocidae > Phoca > Phoca vitulina. The sequence goes on from NW_022589808.1 coordinate 1,289,079, forward strand.
CAGGGTAAACATAATATAAACATGGAAAATTAATTATGTAATGGATAAAATAATGAACCCTAAACTGCAAGTGTGTTTATATTTTGGCAACCAACTCTGTATTTCAAAAGCTTTCCACTCTAGTTCGACATATAATAAAGTTGGCTAAAAATCCTTAAATGAAAAGAATCAACTGCATTATAGTGTGATCTTATTTGTATTTTAAAAACACAAACAACAGAGGGCGCCTGGCTGGCTCAACTGGTGGATCATGTGACTCTTGATCTCGGGGTTGTTGAGTTCAAGCTCCATGTTGGGGGTAGAGTTTACTTAAAACACACACACACAAAACAAGAAATACACACTACAACAAAAGGTATATGTTTGCATGTTTATGCCTAGAAAATTTCTAGAAGAAATACTAGCGATGAGGCAAGATTAACTTTTTGTCTTTTTTTTTTTTTTTTAGGTTTTATTTATTTATTTGACAGAAAGACACAGCGAGAGAGGGAACACAAGCAGTGGGGAGTGGAGAGGGAGAAGCAGGCTTCCCGCGGAGCAGGGAGCCCGATGCGGGGGTCGATCCCAGGACCCTGGGATCATGACCTGAGCCGAAGGCAGATGCTTAATGACTGAGCCACCCAGGCACCCCTACTTTTTGTCTTTTAATTTATTTTAAGAATGGAGGTTCCTGGTATTAAGAAAATGAGTTTTGAAAGCAAAAGTCTTCTCGGGGCGCCTGTGTGGCTCAGTTGGTTAAGTGTCCAACTCTTGTGGCTCAGGTCATGAGATCAAGCCCATTGCTGGGCGTGGAGCCTGCTTAAGATTCTCTCTCTCCCTCTGCCCCGCTCCCTGCCCCCCAACCCAGGCTCACACATGCTTGCTCTCTCAGAAAAATTAAAAAATTAAAAAAATAAAATCTGACACAAGGTCAACATTTTATAGAAACATTTAAAGTTTTAACAATGTATAACATCTTTAATTTGGCTATAGTCTTTCAGAAATTGCGAGTGGAAAGGTAGGAGAATAACCCGAAACAACATGCTCTTACTTAAAAAAGCAGGAAGACCTAAAATGTGTTTATTAGTAAAAAATACCAGACAGATCATGATTTTATGGAAACTATAATACTAAGAAACTCTAAGAATTTTACCATGTTGTCACAGTTTTTTTTAAAAAAAAGAGCCAATATGAGAAAACCTCACTAGAGTCAACTGTCCTTTTCAATGCATTTCAACAGGGTCTGTTACATTACCCAAAATCTTATATAAAGATGCCTTGAATTCAGAGCCAATTTTTTTTCTCTAGACAAAACTGATTTACTTTATCAATCAATCAGAATTGTACAACTTAAAATTTTTTTGTGTTGTTGCCAGAATGCATTCAATGCCCAATATTACCATTTCAGCCCAGCTATATGGATTTTATCTACCTTTTTATAGCTCCTTTAATTAATTAGCGGGTTGGGTGGTTTTGTTCCCTTGTTGTTTTGGTTCTGCTGTAACCCATCTAATTATTTTTGGAGGGCACAGTATAGGAATAACTCCCCCCCACATACATGTAGTACACCACCTTAATTGGAAGTGTGCAATGAAATACAAGATAAATTTACATAGTATGCTACAGACATGTTTTCCTTTTAAAATAATTTAGATCTCAAACAAAAAAAAATGGATTACACTATTGCTTCTAGAAGTACTCATGTGGTAAGATTACCAGTTTATCAGCAGGGTGCTAGCAAACTTAAAAGTAAACTATAAAGCTAGAAGCAGCTTTACAGAAACTGTGGTAAAAGGTTTTTTAGTAAGGTGAAAGCACACAGTGCTACAATGGATTTCTCAAGTCGACTGGCCATTTCTAAATTACCCATTTTAGTTGACATATATTTTCTGCATGTCCGCTAAGTGCAAAGATCCCTGCTCTAGTATAGATCCTTATCTGGTGGAAGATACACAAATAGACAATTATCACACAAATAAATGTAAAATTACAAACGTGTTATAAGAAATTTTTATTAAATCCAAGAAAAATGTAAAATCAAAAGTTTAAAGTAGTAACTGTTAAGGGTAGAGAGTCTGAGTAAAACTAAAAATACACATGTACTCAAATTGATGTCACCTGGACTGTTGTCTCTTGCTGTCATCTGCATGAGAAGTGCCATCTGCTTCCGCTCAGAGAGTGGATAACCAAAAAGAATGCTAACTGGTGTGGACTTCTTATTTCCAGCTTCCTTTTTTGTTTTCTTCTTTTCTGGACCTTCTTTCTCTGGAATTATTAATAAATATGTAAGAATTTGAAAGAAATGTAAGCACTGAAAAGCAAAACATAGGAAAACTTAAAAAAAAAAAAAAACAGATGCTATACACGTGTATGAGAAACATGTATAATATACAGACCAGCAATATGTTGACAAAAGAGCACTAGACTTTTATTATATAAGCAGTTTTCTTCCTGAATGCTTTGAAAAAAATATATTATTAATTCTACTGTTTTCTGAAAATTAAGAACATTTGGAAATTCATTCCTAGTAAAATTTGTATTTTAATGATTTGTTCTTTTAAAATTTAACTTCTTCAGGGCGCTTGGGTGGCTCAGTTGGTTAAGCGACTGCCTTCGGCTCAGGTCATGATCCTGGAGTCCCGGGATCGAGTCCCGCATCGGGCTCCCTGCTCAGCAGGGAGTCTGCTTCTCCCTCTGACCCTCCCCCCCTCTCATGTGCTCTCTCTCTCTCTCAAATAAATAAATAAAATCTTTAAAAAAAAAAAAAAAATAAAATAAAATAAAATAAAATTTAACTTCTTCAATAGTATTTCAAACATTCCTTAGTATTTTATCTTTGAAACTTCTTTCATTCATTATAATTTTATTCTTAATTATTGCTAAGTCCTTACAGCAATGTTCCTTCAAATTACTTCCCTAATTCCACTGATGATTTGTACAATCTTCTAACAAGATAAGTATTTAAGACAAGTCTCATCACACAAAGTAATTATTGTAAAAAAGCAAAGGATCACTTTATTCCAGACACAGGATAGTTGAACACGGAATGATATTAATCAAAGCTAAAACTGAGCAAATTAAAGATTCTGTGTGTGTGTAGGTAGGTGGGGGTGTTTAACAGAGATTCTGCAAAGATCCAAAATGTCTTAAGAATTTTTCTCAAAGAGATTTGATCCATCAAAAAGCCAGCTCTTAGGTTGAGCTATTTGGGAAATCTTTTGGCAGTACAGCCAGCATTCCCCATCAAGTCCCAGGAATTTCAGATGGAACTGGATTCTGTAAGTCAACAAGATGCAGGTATCTATCTTGTAGGACTTCTCTGGGAGATAATTCAGGTGAGAGCTAATGCAGAGGGTCTGCTTGTTAACTGTCTAGGCATCTATTTCTTGGGAAATCCTATATAAATATCTGAGATTTACTGATCCGGGTTTGAGGGTCCCTGCAAAGACAGGCTACAAAGATAAATAAGTAAATTTTAAAAATAAGTGTAAAACACAGCAAAAATGGAAGAAGGGAAGGCTCAGTAGTCAATATTGCATTTTTTTTAAGGCAGATGGGGCCAGCGAGTAGACTACTCTAGGAGATAATAAGCATTTTTATGCATCTATCAAGTTTCAAAAAACCAGTAATAGTTTGATATTATTTAAATATTATTAAATATTATTATTTAAGGCATAAGAACTTAAAGTAGTAATTCTTGCAGTGCACCACTTAATTAGGATACAATGGCTGGCATCCTAATGGTCTAGAAAAATTAAGAGATCAGAATATTTAAATTCTGCTGCCCACAAATCACACTCAAACTTCGATAGCTCCAAAATGTCCACTGTATTGATATTTTACATAACAAAAACAAAAAACTTCAAGATTTACTTAAGTCAGCCTTTAATAGTTCTAATATATTCTTTTATTTTCAAATTCCTCATTAATGAAATGAGAAATTAATCATTAATGGCCTGATTTAGTATAAATCCAGTTTCAGCAGAGTACTTCACCTAACTTACTAAATTTGTTAATTAAAAGTCCTTAACAGGTTTTTAAGAGGAGCCCATTTTTTTCCTGTAACATTTACTTTCTTCGAATAATGTTCTGTATGCTTTGGTTCTCTCATATTTAACGAGGAACCGTAATTGTTGTTTTAACGATTTTCCATCTAAATAACAAATCCTTAAATATAATGAACGTACTTCTTACTTAAAATTAAAATATTTAAGTGTAAAAATTTTATAGAAAGAATTTTTTAAAAAAGTAAAATCTAGTAATTGAAGGAAACAAAATGAAGAAAATATACATAGAATCTATCCTTAAAATATTTTCTAAAATTTGGGGGAAAATTTTATATTTGCAAAATAATGGATTTTCTGCTTTCCTAACGGCATTTTCATGCAATGTTTTAAAAAGAATATGCTCTAAAGTGATACATACTGAGTTGACAGGAAAAAGTGAGATACTTATAAATTCACTTTAGCATTCAACTGCCAAATGATCAAAGACATAATGATTACATTTTGGAAAAGAATATAATTGTACATATACCAAATATTCAAGCAAAAAATTCAAATTAGATACTAGTATCCAATCTGGACTTTTTTTTTCTTTGAGTTACCTTAGTCATTTGTCTGAGTTCATGGTTTTCATGAGATAGGAAAAGAAAGTAAGAAAACAGATGCTGGTAGCTACATTACCGATAACTATATACCATTCTTCAAAATTTTGTTAGATTAATACATCCCAAAGTATGCTTTTTCAAGTTTAAAGCATTCAATGAAACTTTGTCTGGGATCTATTCTGTGAAGAATTTGTTTCCTGGTCTGTCATAAATAAAAAATGATCATATAAATTTGAGAAAATTTGGTGCTTCTCAAGTATAACTGAAATATGTACTTATTTGTCCAAATAATGGGTCAGAATTTTAAAATTTAAACATACTGACACATGTGCTCATTTAGCATAGTCTCCTATAGACTTGAAATTCCCCTGAGCCACTCAAGAGATTTTGAAAGAAAAATCCAAGTGCTTTACTTAATTAAGACTAAAGAAAAACAGAGAAATGGATTTTGAACAATCCAACATTCTTTATTTCAAGGTTCAGAGGAACTTGAGAAATATAGAGATGTCTCAGTCTTATAATTATGAAAATTAATGCTTTCTTTTCAGGACTTGTCAGAATAAACAGAAAGGTCAACACCGTCACATCTCAATTAAGTGTAGAGTATATTAAGGAGAAGAGACAAAATTTCTTTCTTGGGGAACAGGTTCATAATCCAATCAGTGTCTCAGAAACTAGAGATTATGATACTTTCCCACAAAGCAGTGATTGTGGAAAGAATGGAGCAATGGAGCTATAACTCAGCTGGAATGTGTATATTTCAATTCTGAGAAAAAATGCTGCCATTGCTCTCCGGTTCTAAAGCATCTATACATATCTCTAAAAGTTAGGTGTTTGTATGTTTTGATTTCCAGCACTGATACTCAGATCATGGATAGTTTCATCCCAAATAGCTCTTTCAGGTACACCCAGGCCCTGGGGAGTCCTGTTTTAGAAAAATACACCTAACTCCACAGTAAGTGTAGGCCTTTTAAATTTAATGCTGACTGTAAACATGTCCTTCACCCCCAAATTTTGATAACCAAATACTACAGACTTATCAGTTCAATTAATAGCTTTCAGGATAATTTTAACAATAATTATTTGGTTCTATATCACCCTCACCCAAACCCCACAAATTTATAAAATAATAAAAAATATACCCAAAACAGAAGGTTTCTTTCAAGTTTTTATAGCTAAATATCATATGCTGAAAGCTGGACACTTGGATACCAGGGACTAAATAATATTTTACATTACAAAAAAGTCAAGAGATAAAAATGTAAGCCCATTTTTTTTTTTAAAAAAAAAGGATAATCAAAACACTTAACTAATTAGTTTTCACATACTAAATGGTATTTTTATATATTCTCCTGTATTTTTCTATCTGGAGCAATTATCAAGTATTATACCTGGTGCCATAGCCAAATAGAGTTGTTTCAACCCAGTTAATGGTAATGGCATTTCTCCAGGAAAGCTAGTGTTTTAATCCACTGTTAAATTCAACATGGGCAGCAAAGTCAATAGACTAAAGACAGTTCAACCAAAAATTAAAAAAACAAACAAAACCACTGCATGATTAAAGCATAAGATAACAGTCTATCAAGACCAGCCTTGGTATATCTTGTGAAGAGTACAGAGCAAAAGCTATCAAAGACCTTGGGTATCTTTCCATAGGGATTGCTGCACTGCCAAGGGGCTGACTTTTATATTGTTTTCTATGTGAACGGTGCCCCCCACATTGTGCTATACAACTACTATGTGGCATATGATGCACTAGATACCTCAAACAAAAACTGGAAAATTCAGTGTCACTCATGTAAATTCACTTATTTAACCAAAGATATCTATATACTGGTTTGAAAGGAAGTTATTTATAGTACAATAATTACTTGTAAATGTGAAAGAAACCACTGGCTAAACAGGTGCCCCTGATAATCTAATTACCTGAGTATGTCCTGTAAGAAGATATAAGTCTCTCCCCCCAATTTTCACTTGTATGTCCTGGATCTGAATCTACAGAATGAGAAGAGACAGGAGAAAAGAAAAAAAGCACACGAAGGGAAATGCAGAATTCAACAAACCAACATTTTTCAAAGGATCACTAGTTAGTCAATGATCTATCATTGTTTTTCCAAAAGATTATTTTTAAAGTAAAGCCAAAAAGCACATTTAAAACACAGGTTTGGCTGAAGATTTCAGTTTGGCTAAGATTTCAGTTTCTTCAACTGGAATATTAAAGTTGAGAAAGTCAACCATGCAGTTTGCAATAATAGAAATTACTGATGCTGCTTATTAAAAGATATCTCCTTTGAGGCTATGTATTTTTTCAATTTCTGAACATGATAAAGAGGCAGTACTCTATTACTGTTTTTCTGTTTAGAATTTGTCTTTAGAAAACCTGAATAAAGGACCCTTTTTGTTCTATGAATGTCAAACTACTCAGAAGACAATGAACACTTTGGACAGCAGTATCATTCTAGACCACAGACCTTTCTATAAATTATACACATTTTGAGTGATATGAATTACTACATTGACCTCTACGTAAGACCTCTTAGAAAGAAAATAGCCTAAAATCAAAACAAAGTTTATCAGCTAAGATAAGAATATGGAATTCTGCCTAACAATTTATGACAAGTAAAAATATTTCCAATTGACTTTTGGCAGTATGGCCAGAGCAGATATATTTACTTGCTAACAATATGCCGTTTTAACACAATATTATTTTGATCTTCATATACTCAACTTATTGACATACACTTTTCTTTCTGGGATCATTATTATAGATATTATTCATGAGTTTAGTTAGGTATAAAGAAATAAGTGTTGGAAAAAAAAGGAAACCAATTTAGAGAACAAATAAAACATAGTGTTTGAAACTTTTAAAGATAAGCCTAAAAGTTTAGTGATGAGAAGGCTCACTCAACTGAAAGAGAAATAACTGATAAAATAACATTTAGGCCAATTCTAAACCAAGTGGGTAAATGGATTCAGTGACAAGCCTTTCAATGAACACTTGGATTTCAAAACTGAACACATTAAGTTAGCAACTAGAAAAATTCCATGACAACTATTTGACATTTCATTTAAAGACAAGCAAAAATGGCCCCATACACTGCAAAGAAAAGAAAAAGCAGCAACCAATAAGTTGTGCCAACAAACAGAATTAAATGGATTACTGAAAGCAGATCATATTATTGTGATAGATTAAAGCACAATGGATAAATTGAACTTTAACTTATATTCATTAATATAAGGAAGTGGTTTATTCAGTTTATTCAAATCTTCCTTTGGTAGTAAATTAATCCACCCTGACTCCATACACCCTTTGGCTTTTATTCAAATAAGTATGTTTGTATTTGGTGCCTTTGAATGACTATTCTACAAAGATTTAATTCAGGAGATTCTATATCTTGTCGCTTGACTCACCCATTTTTCCCTCTGTGCTATACTGAGACCAGTGCTCCCTATGAGGTTTTTGTAAAACACTGAGTGCTAAGCAGAGCAATTCTCTCTCCCTGATATGTTCTCTGCAGCAAGGCAAGACAAATAATACTTGTGTTTTAAAAGCCATCTTTTTAATATTCTGTTTTAGGTTGCAAGAGAGTAAGAGAAAAAAATCAAGAATGATTAAAAAGGTTTGCACTGTATGTTTGAAAAATTTTAAAGTGAAAGTTTTATAGATGGGGGAGGAACAAGAGAAAATTTGTAATAATTAATCTCCATGAAAATCATCAAAAGGTGATCATTCTTATTAAGCAAAGCACTGATTTTATCTGCTACTTTAACGTAGTTACCAGAGAAATTGTATTTGTTTTCTTTTTTAAAAAGTTCCTCTCTCCAAAATTGTTTGAGTCCTATTAAACAGGGTAAATCCTTCAGTGGCATCAGGAAAAATAGAACTTCTAAGGCTGGATGGCAGAGAAGATTTAGTTTAAAACATGTGAACATGCTCCACAACTGCCACCATGGACTCTGGGAACAGATCATACTGTGCCTCTTTGGATTTTCTCATGCCGCATTATCTATACATGCCAAAAGAAAAAAAATAGTAAGTAAATAAATAATGCCTATGAAGAGAAAACAAGTATTTTTAAAAAGTGAAGGACACTGTATCTTTCTACTTATTTAAACATACACACTAAAATGATGGAAGTGCCACTGGTTTACCTCTATAGAATATTAGATCAATCAAACCTAAAGAAAAACATGTGCCCCAATGTTATTTGAGGTTAAAGAACATTCATATACCGCTGGTGGTTTTGTACCTCTATATAATTACTTTGGAGAAACATCACAGAAATATTTAACCCTTAATTCTGTAATCCCACTCCTGGGAATGAATAAGAAAGAATTCAGGGTATAATAAAAATACAATCTGCAAAGATGCTCGTGATGTCATTATTCATAACAAAATAATCGCAAATTTAGTTTCAAGGCCAATAAGAGACTCTCACGTGTACCCTGAAGAGAGCTGTTTAGTACTTTCATTTCAAGGGATTGTGGCTTTCCCTTGAATGCCATTAGACTAGAAAAGTATGATTTTTTGATTGACAATGCAGGAATAAAGATAACTTAGGTAGAAACATTAGTAACTTTACAGAACCGCAGTTTTCAGTTATTAATTACCATACTAAAAACTACATACAGTGTCAGTATTATAAGATGCCTACCCAATATTCATTCTCTCCTTCTTAGCAGAAATACTCCAACTTTGATCAGGGTGACAATATGCCCAGCTAAAAGCAGTTAACTTTCCAGACTTCCTTGCAACTAGGATAGCCTAATCAATGAGATGTAGGCAGAAGAGTTCCTAGGGATGTTGTTTCATCAATAAAAAGGCAAAGTTTCACTGGAAGATACTTTTGTCATTGGTCCTTCCTCTCCTACTTTCTGCCCAGGAGGAGGCAGAAGATATTGTGTGACTATAAAGCAAAATATTAAGAACAAAGCCCATGTACGAGTTAAGGGTGAGAGAGCAGAACAATGAAAAACATCCCAGTCCCTGATGGCATTATTGAACTACTTATACCAACTCTGGACTGCTTATGCCTGGTCTTATTACATTAGATTAAAAAAATCCCAATCTATTTAAGCCAGTGTTAGTTTTCTGTTTTAATTAACATTATCACAAACTGATTTTACACATTATGTCACTTAAAGATCAAAATTGTCTGAAGTTGGTATTACATGCACTTTTACAGATGAGAAAATCAGTTATAAAGGGCTCAAATTTTTTGGCCAGGGCTAATAGGGAGCTGAGCAGGGACTCAACACTGGTCTGACATCAGACTCCAAAGCCTCTGATAATAAATACTATGCTATGATTTACCTCTATTTTAACTATAATTAACTTATTCTGCCAGGATTCTAGATAAGGAAAGACTGAAAGTAAAAGCTAAAAGTAAATGATAAAGTAAGCTGTAGGTATAAGGAATAATTTGTCTTCTAGATAAATAGTTGCTTCCATAGGTTCAAGGAGTCACTCTATATATTGTACCCTTAACATTTCATGGGACAAAATTTATGGGAATTCTCTGATAGGATAGGACAACATGGGATAGATACTGAAATGATATAAGCAGATATATTAGCAATTTGCTGAAATAAATATTATGATACAGCTATAAGGATCCACTGGCATGACCTCAAATTATGCTGTAATTTTCTCCCAAATTTTGTCTAGTCAAACAATTACTTTCTTACAGTAGTATCTTTTTTAAAAAAAGATTTATTTATTTATTTGAGGGGAGAGGAGCAGAGGGAGAAGGAAAGAATCGCAAGCAGACTCCATCCTGAGCGCAGAGCCCAATGTGGGGCTCGATTTCATGACCCTGAGATCATGACCTGAGCTGAAATCAAGAGTTGGAGGCTTAACCGAATGAGTCACCCAGGTGCCCCTATAGTGTTATCTTTTAAAAACTTAATAAATATTAAATAATTAAGAATTAGGGAGTTTAAGGCACACACTATGGTATCTAAGACTAAGAATGACTCATCCATTTGATGGCATTATTGCTGATTTTGGTGACCACTGAGCCTTCCTTGAATAGTATGAGTATCTTTTAAAAAAAAAATGTGTTTTACAGAAATAATTATGTTCATTATTTAAAAAATTCAAGCCATACAAAAAACAGAGAAAGTAAAAAAAATGACCCCAAATCCTGGAAATAAAATGTTAACATCTAGTGAGCATCATTCCAAAAATCTCTCTAATATATATATAAAGAGAAAGGAACTGGCGGGGGGGGGGGGGGGATGATTAAGTTACATACAAATAGAAATATATATGTGTACCATTTAAAAATAAAAAGCTGAAAGATTATATTTTAATCCAACGTAAGAGAAACTAGGGTACCCAGCTGGCTACTCTTGATCTCAGGGTCATGAATTCAAGCCCCACATTAGGCAGAGTTAAGGAAGGAAGGAAGGAAGGCAGGGAGGAAGGGAGGGAAGGGAAGGGAAGGGAAGGGAAGGGAAGGGAAGGGAAGGGAAG
>NW_022589808.1:1300154-1495190 GCF_004348235.1 Phoca vitulina
AGGGAAGGGAAGGGAAGGGAAGGGAAGGGAAGGGAAGGGAAGGGAAGGAAGGGAAAGGAAAGGAAAGAAAGAAACTAAAGGAATTGCTTCTTCTCTAAAAGAGATATCATATACTAAAACATAAACACAAATAAATGTAGATGTATATGAAAGAATTTTAAATAAAGATTAAAATTTTTAAGTAATTATTTTTAAAAACTATGTATTTCAGTTGTAGACATCAGTTATTCCCTTGCTATGAGAGATAAGCTGAGGAGCATTGTTAACATTTTCTCCTTATTCCCAACTCCCCATTCTTTTACTTAACCTAAGTCAGGGTTTACAATTTTTTTCTGGGCTTATAATACACCCACTAGTTCAGGCTTAGTTCTACAATGAAATAGTCTTTTCTATTTAAACAATCTTATCTTTCAATATGTGTGTTAATATATGCCCTGTGTACACACCCATACAAATATAAATATACATAAGCTTTCAAACAGTACATATTATTTCATAACCTATTTTTAAATTCTGTATGCTATGAATATCTTTCCATTTCATGTATTCTTCTACAATGTTATTAAGAGTAAAAATTGTATTTCTTCATTGGATTTACCATAATCGAACAAATTCTCTATTACTTGACATTATTTTCCTGGGTTTATTTTTGCTATTATAGATGAAGTGGAGATAAAGATAATTTTCATTGTCATCAATTACTTATACAGATTAAATCCCAAAAGAAAGAATAAGTCAAACGTTAATAAACTTTAGTTCTGGATAAATGTTTTCATATTTACCTCCAACAAATATTCCTATTATTTAGACCAACTAAAGTAATCTGGCCAGTGACCACCTGGTACGATTTAGGTCAACAATTTTCTCAATTGTTACATATTGTATTTCTTTGATTATTATTGAAATAAATAAAATATATTTCTTTGCTGGGCGCCTGAGTGGCTCAGTTGGTTGAGCGACTGCCTTCAGCTCAGGTCATGATCCTGGAGTCTCAGGATCAAGTCCCACATCGGGCTCCCTGCTCGGCGGGGAGTCTCCTTCTCCCTCTGACCCTCCCCCCCCAATGCTCTCTCTCTCTCTCTCACAAATAAGTAAATAAAATCTTAAAGAATATATGTATATATATTTCTTTGCCAAGAGCAATTCTGTTGTTTTAAACTACTTGCTTGTTATCTTTTCTCCATTTTCTCATTTTTTTCTCTTCACATTTCAGAGACCTTTAAATACTAAATATATTAAGAAACAAGGATTGTCATATATGTTGTAAATATTTCCTTTATATCTTTATAATTTTAACTAATCATTTAAAATATAGTACATTTTATAAAAAAAGATCAATGTCAAATGTGGGTCTTGGTGCTATAATTATTTTCATATGGAAAATACCACTTGATAGTACTTTGGATTCTCCTTTTTTTTTTTTTAAATTATGAAAATAAGACAGATGGATTGTAAATAAGACATTTTGCTTTGGGCCTGGGGAAATTCTTATTAATGCTCTGGGCGGGGGCGGGGTGTGTGTGTGTTTGTGTGTGTGTGTGTGTGTGTACGCATGCACAAGCAAAACTAAAGCCTACATCTACTTTTTACTAGAATTTGTAAATTTAGCCTACCAAAAATGTTTAAATCCATTAAAATCTTGTCTAGTGTTAGCATATAACCTTTCCAAAAGATATCTAGGAATTTGTTACAAAACAATGAGAGCGAGCTGCAACATTCTGCTACATTCATGCAGTGGAAAAATTGTAGCAGGGAAAAAGTATATAATGTAGTAAATAAAATATGAATTACATTATGTTTATCCAGTGCTTAAACTTTGTGCCTAAGTAACATTTTCTACTTTATTTTACAATAAATAAAAGACAAATAATCTAGCTGATCTGATAACAAGGTTCTCATGGGAAGTTTATTATTTTGAAATCTTATTTACTTCTAAAAATATATTTACATTCTTTGAATTTATCTAAATCCCTTCTTCAATTACTAGTAAAAATATCACTGTCACTGGAAAACAAAACCTGGTTAATGCAAGTACTTTAAAAATGATAAACAAAAGGACTTCCAGGGAAAAAATACGAGAAAAGTTAAATCTTATCTATCTAAAGGCACATACGCACCTTCTCAGCTAAGTGATCAACTAATCGGTTGAGAATACTGCTTAAGGATAAGGAGTCATTCTTCAGAAAAAAAGACTGAATCTCTAGAAGTCAGTGTAACTTAAAATGAACAAAGCACAAAATATCTTAATCATTGCAAAAAAGAACAATTTTCAAGGATTAAAAATGTCATGTATAAGAATTTCTAATTCAAGCTAAGAGAGACAGCAAAATACACAAAAGGAGGCCTACCTCCTGAAAGTTAATTTAAGTACTTTCTAAAGCTATGTTAGCATAAGGTGTTTCAAAAGCCTTTATAGAGTATTTTCAGATTCCAGAGTCAAGATCATTTCCATATTGATGATTAAAATGGCTAGAAAGGTATAAACAGAATATAATCTCTGTATATAAACTCAGATTAGAACGCTAACTTTCTGTGAGTGAAGCTGAAACATTCTTAAAAACAGTTCATTATTAGTATTTTATGCAAGGGATAAAACAATTATGATAAATACATATCAAATACTGAAGTTTAGCTTCAAGAAATGATTAGTTCAGGGCTAGAACACAATCTAGTAGTGATTTAGTAGATAGCGGTAATGAGGTTCTAATCTATTGTGAACAACTGGGATTGACTGATGTCAAGGATCATTCCTGACATATGAGAGTTTTGAGGAAAAAAGGTACCATGAATTGGGCTTAGGTGATAAACCTCAGTAATTTTTTTTCAGGGTTGGGGAGGGCATATTTCGGATTCATTTCTGAATCTAAACTGCCTATACTGTTTTCTCTGGTGGGTTCAATAGTGTGTCCACAAAAACTCAACAACTTTTTCTCACCTCTAACATATCCTATGCTCCCTATCACAGTAAATTTTCATCACTGAAATGCTCCCCAAGAAATTAAGTTCTGAAAGTGGTAAGAGATTTGTAATAAACATGAAGAGTAAGGAAAGAAGCAAATTGTTGTTATCTGATTAGAGATCATGTTTGGGTGAGAAATGTATGAATTTCTGCCCCAAAATGATAAATCTGAAATACTGAAATACAAATATTTCTCTATAAAATGGGTGCAAGAGGAATGATATGAAGAAAATCATAGTAAAAGAATGATTAAGATTTTACCAGAGAACAACAAATTATTCTACCTGTGTCTGAATCTCGTTCTTCATTTCTTGATGGACTAATGGTAAAAGGAAGTTTACGTTTCATGGATGATTTCTCTTTCATCTCCTTGCCCACATCACTTCGGTCAATTTTTGGAGTTTTACTATATGATGCAATCTTGTCTTTACTCTATTAAAAATCAAATATGAATAAAGTTGTAACAATATTAGCTAAGCAATACAGTACCTAAAAATTAATGAAGAAAAGTTTCAAATATGTACAAAAGTAGAGAGGTATGGTAAACCACTGTCTTCAATGTATTCAAGACCCAGTTTCAACAAATTTAACATTTTTTAACTTGTCTCATATTCCCCTTTTACTTGATGACAGAATTTTAAAATAACAATAAAACAAAATATCTTGAATATAATAAAACTCTGTATCTAAGTATAATATAGATGAATCATCAACAAACAAATACATAAACCTGAAAAAGCGATTCTGTGTATAATTAAACATACTGTGCTTTGTTAATACCCTGTGCCCACCCATTCAGGTGAGTATCCTACCTTCATGGTCTACAACCATTATCAAGTTCACATTTATAATCCAAATATCTAAACTGGTACTGCACATATAAACTGGGCTATTAACGACTCCTTTATGAAAAACCTGCTAGATACTAAGAATTAAGCCCTATCACCTTAGCAGGAGAGCTTAAAAGAATAGTGATATGAGGGCGCCTAGGTGGCTCTGTCGGTTAAGTGTCTGCCTTCGGCTCAGGTCTTAATCCTGGGGTCAGCAGAGAGTCTGCTTCTCCCTCTACCCCTTCCCCTGCTTGTTCTCTCTCTCTCTCTCTTTCAAACAGATATTTTTAAAAAAAGAATAGTGATGATAATAAATGACAGATATAATAATTATAGAGACTCTCAGAAGCAAATAAGTAGACTCAGATTGCAGAAGATACCAGCTCTCAACCCAAGACAGAAAATGAAGAGGGGGAAGAAGAGGCATGAAAAATTAAATAGTGCGTTTTTTAAAAAGTAGAATTTATCAATAAAATCAAACTCCCAGAGGGGTTATTAAAAAGTTAAAAAAAATACTGTATTCATTTTTATACCACCAAAAGTTTAAGAGGCCTAGAAAAATAGACTATTCTCTTAGAAAACATACATTACTATAAATTGGCTCATGAAAGAAATAGAAAGCCTGAATAGACCAATAATCATAGAAGACCATAAATCCATAGCTAAAGATTTTAAGTTTAAAAAAGGTACCTAGCCCAGAAGATTTTACAAGAGAGTAAAAAAAACTCAAGGGACAGATATTTCACATGTCATGTAAATACTATAAGCATGAAGGTATGATAAGAAGTAACAATCCATCTTATAAGCCTAAAATAAAACTGATACCAAAAGAGAATATAAGACAGAAATTATAAACTAAACTGGTTATGAAATAAACACAAAAATAAACTATCCTAAATAAACTGTCAAATCAGATTAGTGTCTTAGAACTTAGAAAGATAATATATCATAATCAAGCAGGGTTCACCCAAGGAATACAAGAATAGTTCATTATTAGAGAATCTCTTAAGACAATTCACTGCATCAAAAGATTAAAGAAAAACTATACAATGAATTTACCAGGTGACAAAAATAACATTTTGACCGAGTCTACATTCATTTTTGATAAATCTATTAACAAAATCAGGAAGAGAATGTGACTTCTTTATATCTTAACTGATAAAGATTACTGAAGAATAACAGCCTCGTATTATTTATTTCTCAGTTATAAAGTTAAATCCTCTTGAGCTGTTTTTCCACTTCTGCCATTGATATTGAACTTCACAGGCATGTATTTTCTTTACAAGGTTGTTTTAGAATGTAGGTTTTATTATTACTCATGTATGGTGAAGCTGACAGACAAGGCGACCACTGCCACTGAAAGGACAGTTTGTTATAGTTCTCAAGATGAGGGGGCACGCCACACTATACAGGGACACAAACCAAGGTGGGTTAGGAAGCAGAAAGAGAGAAGGGAAATGAGGGGAAAAGCTTTTATTGTGGTTTCCTCAGGAAAGAAAAGGCAAAGCAGAGTAAATGGGCTCAGGATTGGGTATTTTTAGTAACGTCAGCAGTTTCTGGGCTATGGGCGTTGTTTCTCTTACTGTCTGGTACCCGGCTCTAGAGTCATTTATTAGGGCAGGGGGACAGTGGCCCAGGGTGGGAGAGTTGGATACGGCTGGTGGCTGGGTCTGGACTCTGGATTGGTTGGTTTGCATATGAAATGTTGGTCATAAGTGAGTTGTTTACTATCTTTGGGAATTGGCTAGCCCTGGAAGCGGTAGTCTCCCTGGTGTCAGCAGGCCCCAGATGTCAAATCATCAGAAATAAAAAGGCATGATTAATACAAAGATTAACCAACGAAATTCTAGAGACTTGCCTTAGAAATAGGAATCTTTGTTATTAATAGAATCTAAGAAAAATGTGAAGATGTCCATTTTCCCTTGAACCTGTGTAAATAAAGATACTGTTCTGTGCCATAAAACAAGTTAAAAGAAACCAATTTGATAACATGTTAAGTGGAAAATGTTCACAAGAACATACTGATCACACTCTCCTCTGCAATATGGTGATTAGTGTGAATATTTCTAACTGCTACCAACCAGTTCTGTTCTCTGTAAAATAAAACTATCCTGGTTAGTACTACTTAAACAAAAGGTTTTTGTGAGATTCTTAAACACTTTAAAAATTATTTTCAGATCTGGGGAAAAAAACTTTCAAAATACATAGTTACATCTGATTGTCCTGAAATTTCTGTATTACCAAATCACTGGCACATTCTTCTTCCATACCCATGACATAGAAAAGTCTAGAACTCTTAGATTATTTTAAAATATTTTAAGTCTTTTCATTTATGTTAATTCTGTTATTCTTTCAATAACCTACAACAGCTAACATACACAGTAATGAAATCAATGTAAACATGTGGGGCCTACTATACATTAATAAAAAAACAATGACAACAAAAATCAATGGCAAGATGAGTATGACCTTCTATCACTGTTACTGTTAGACAATATACTGGTAGCCTTTACCAACTCAGTAAGATGGAAAAAAGAAGAGGTAAAAATTTACCGAGAAATAAAAAAATAGAAAACTCTTGAAGGACACAACCTTAAATATGAAGAGCTATCTGTAGGTAGCAGCATTACTGGTGTGTTGGGAGAGAATTCTCCATGGCTCTCTTGCATATCTGCACATCTTACAAACAGAGACACTAACTCCCTTTGTTCTGGACTATCTTTTCAAGAATATCTATATGGAGAACAGCCTTGGAAGGTAGCATCTCCCCATAGAGCACAAAGGGCAGATCTGTATCCTGTTCTGTATAATAAATAATTTCTCCCTTTAGGGGGAGTAAGTCAGGTAGACTTACTGCCCATTATAAAAGATCTGGGGTTCCTCTCCTGTACCCTTTATATGTAGTTGTCACCTGGCTCTCTTTGCATCCCCTTGTGAGAAATAGGGCTCACGTTACAGGCACAAATGCTGATAGATGGCTACTGCTATTGTTATGAGAAATTAACTTTCCTTTATATCCCACTCAGGAGTCTCGCATCTCCTGCCAGCATCCATGAAGCTGATTAGCTTGCAAGTAGGACAGTGTACAATGCAATCTCAGATTCTTGATGGTTTTTTACAAGGCAATTTCTATTTTCATTATTCTTCTATGTATTTTCTAAGTTTTCTACAACCAACATGTATTATATTACTTGAACAGTAAAATAAAAATTTCTCTATTATCACTTGGATATAAAATAATGAAGGTCTGAAGTATGTTGATGAAAAGGATAAGACAGCTACTTAGCAGGTTAAATGATTAATAGCCACTTTCACACTTCATGAATTTAACCTAGATTTTAGATTTTCATAGAAGGTTTTATCAAAGATTTTTTTTTTTTTTTTACAGATCATAAATACTAACTTACAGCTGAAAACAGTACAAAATAATTTCTAAACTAAAATCAATGGAAAAAATCCCACAGATTAGCACTGAAAGGATAAAATACTTGAAGAATTGTGAGGAGACATTTTTGATGAACTCCTATTGTGATATTTAATGAGGTAATGAAAGCACTTTATATTAAATGCGTATTGCTATAGAATGTGATTATTATTTAAAATTATGCTCCACTTAAATCATTTAAGAAATTAAATTTTGGTTCAGGTTATTTTATTAAGTTAGGATCTCATAACAGCAATAGTCTGTGTCATATTAAACTGTAAATAAGATCTCTATCAGAACTGTATATTCATTTCTAAAACTGTATGGAAGAAAAAAACTCAGAAGAAGCTTGAGGCTGGCTTCAAGGCCAATCTACTCACTAAGTTAAATACCTAACACTGAAGAAAATCACTTTTAACAACAGCTTTCAATGTCAACCTGCTCAGAAATCCTAAAACATGGCAATGAGCACCATGCACATTGCCTCAGAAGAACTTCTGATACTTACCCAAACAAACAAGTATGTGATCTTGATTAAGTGATTGTACAGAGATTGAGAAGAATTAAATATATCACTTTGGGTAAGCCAAAAATTAATAAATGAAAAATATAGTAGTCTGTATTATTCTTCCCATTTATTGTATAAATCTAATGATTAATAAGCATTCTTAACTTACCAAAGCAATGTTTTTAATAGAAGTATGTTAGTGAAAAGTGTTTGCTTTTTGCTAGTTGTTTCTACACTTTTATGAAGGCAATGCTTAGCCACTACTGTTTATTTAGTGGCAGCTTTCAAAAGCTACATACAAAGTACCTAGGAAGAACAGAAGTTTTAACAAGTTCAGCCATATAAATTCAACCCCCAAAATGATATCAAGCAGCCCAGATATAATTTCACAAATGTAACCTTTACTATATTCAAACATTTAGAAAAAGAAGTTCTAATTGTCTTCTCAAATCTAGCACTGCATTCTGTCCCTAAAACTCTACTGAAATTACCTTTACCAAGCAAAGTCATTTTAAGTCATTTTAAGGTATCTCAACTGACAAAATCCAATGGCCTCACCCTTCCTGCTAACCTCTGTGGCATTTGGCATACAGACTCTCTTAGCTACTCTTCTCTGTTTAGCCTCTCCTGGTTCTCTCTGTCCTCATTTCCTGTCTCTTGATGACTCTTAAATATTTGAATTCCTCAGGGTATACTCTCCTCCATTCTCTCTCCACTCTCTTTGGGTGACATCTCCATAATGATAAGGTTACTTTTTCACTAATCCTCATATATTTATTTCCAATGAGCTGTTTTGAGCTCTGGATTTTTATCTAACTGCTTATTAATACTTCCAGCTGGATGTTCCAATGGCCAAATCAACAAGTACAAACCAAACATTCTTCTCAAAACAACCCATTCCATTTCTTGGATTCCTTCTCAGGGAATAATAAACCTCAGGGTGGACCCAGATTACTTTTTCTACATACTCAAGTTTGATTCATTCAACATCATTTAGATCTGCCAACTTCTTTCTATCCCCATAGCCGCTGCCCACACTGCCTTTTGTTTGGATTTTTAAAATAACACTCTAATTGCTTTCTACCATAGCCCTTCCCTTTTAACTCAATGGCTACAGGATAAATTTCAAGTTCCTTGGCAAGACACATAAGGCCAGGGCGCCTGGGTGGCTCAGTCGTTAAGCGTCTGCCTTCGGCTCAGGTCATGATCCCAGGGTCCTGGGATCGAGTCCCACATCGGGCTCCCTGCTCTGCGGGAGGCCTGCTTCTCTCTCTCCCACTCCCCCTGCTTGTGTTCCTGCTCTCGCTATGTCTCTCTCTGTCAAATAAATAAATAAAATCTTTAAAAAAAAAAAAAAGACACATAAGGCCATAATGAACCAGCCCGTGTCTAATACTCATCTCCTACCCTCCATCCTCCACAGGCTACATCCTGACTTTATATGTACTACTGTAACGTGAAAATTCATGTCTTTTTTACATCTTGGACTGTCCTCCACTTCCACTTTCCTGCTGGCCACATACTCATTCATCCTTGAGAATTCAGATTAAGTATCTTTTCTACTGTGAAACCATCCCTGAACCCTCTACAGTTGATTGCTTCTCTCCTTTTTTGTCCCATCATTGTACACTCAATACTTCCATTAATGTGCTTCTTACAATGGTAGAGCAATTCTCAAAGTATGGTACCTGAGACCATTTCAGAGGATCTGCAAGGTCAGAAATATGCTCACAGTAAGGTGTTACTGTACCTTGCTCATTCTCTCAAGAATACTAGAGTTTTCTAGAGACTACATGACAAGTGATATCCAAATACACTGCATGCAGAAGCAGATGAGAATTCAGTGGTCTTCTGTTAAATCAGACATTAAAGATCTGTGCAAAACCAAGGACACTCTTCTAATATTTTTTGTTTTGGATATAGTTATATATCCAATATAGTTGTTTTCCATGAAAATATATTATGTGTGTAAACATGTAATAGTTTTACTGTTTTTTTAAACCAGTTAATATAACATTAATTTTTTCTCAGTTCTAATTTCTGATACTGTAAATATCAACAGATATACCCACATGTAAAAAAGCTTTTTGGGATTTTTTTCCCCCCCAAATATTTTATTTATTTATTTAAGAGAGAGAGATAGAGCACAAGCAGGCAAACAGTCAGAGGGAGAGGGAGACGCAGACTCCCCGCTGAGCTGGGAGCCCAATGTGGGGGTAGATCCCAGGACCTGGAGATCATGACCTGAGCTGAAGGCAAATGCTTAACCATCTGAGCCACCCAGGTGACCCTTTTTGGGATCTTTGATTATGTTGAAGAGGTCCTGAGAGCAAAACATTTCAGACAAACAGGAAGAATTATTAAAGAGTCTTCATAAAGATTTAAATCATACCTTAACCACCTGTTGTTTTATGCTTAGTGTCATAAAACAGTACATAATACACTAAGAATCCCATATAAGGTTTGTTAGATAAAACTAATAATGAAACCATTCTGCTTAAGATTTGTCACATTTGGGGAAATTTGTCTATGGTGGAGTGAAGATACTGGCAATTTATTTGGGGAAACTTGTCTATGGTGGAGTGAAGATACTGGCAATTTATCTCCCCAAGAAACGACTACAAATCTAGACAACTGTCAAAACAACCACTTCAAGGCTCTAGAAATTGAAAAAAGCAAACAACAAATTGAGAAGCCTTTTTCTTTCAAGAAAAACTGCTTAAATTTTCAAGAAAACTTTCTTTTTTCTTTTTTCAAGAAAAACGATGTTTTTTTCAAGAACAGTGAGTGTCTTTGGCATTCTTGCCCGGGGAATGCTTTCATTCCCTGGCTGATGCTTAGTTTCATGAAGTGCTACTGGGGTGGGGTTGGCAATGAAAACCAGCATCTTTGCTGCCAAAGAGTGTCAACTTGAATTGGTATAGAAGGCCAAAAGCCCACACCCAGCTGCATTGTTTATAAAAATAGCAAACAGGGTAGGAAACAACTGGAGGGGGGCACAATGCATAGTCCTATTAGCCTAAGATTGTGATCCTGCTGCAGAAGAGCAGCAGCTGGTGAATAAGCCAGATATTTACCAAGGAGACTGCAGAAACGAGAGAGCCATAGGGTGTACCAGATAAGATTTGTTTGCACATATCCTTGGCTGAGAGGGGAAGCTATGTTAATGTATGAGGAAGATCTGAGAAGGGCTAAGCTCTCCATATATCCCTCACTGACTGGGAGATGGTGTGTACATGCAGAGGAAATCTGGGAGGGTCCAAGCTCTCCACATATCCTTAGCTGAGTGCACACAAGCAAAGGGAAGACCTGGGTGAGCCCAACAGAAAGTAAATACCAGGGAAGATTTCAAAAATGCCTAAAGAGGGGAGCATGTGGGTGGCTCAGTCAGTTAAGTGTCTGCCTTCGGCTCAGGTCATGATCCCAGGGTCCTGGGATCAAGTCCCACATCGGGCTCGTTGCTCAGTGGGGAGCCTGCTTCTCCCTCTCCCTCTGCCTGCCGCTCTACCTGCTTGTGCTCTGTCAAATAAATAAAATCTTAAAAAAAACAAAACAAAAATGCCTGAATGTTGAATGCACTCCTCAACACACAGGCAGGTCTGTCAATAGAAGGTGGAAGTCTTATGGCTCCTGGTATTTGAGTACAACCTCTGACCAATCAACTGCTGCTGACTAATCTACACAGACAGGGGTAACCCTGTGGAAGCAAGACCAAAAAAGAAAAAGAAAAAAAAATGGATGCCAGTGGTTGAGACAAATACTGCAGATAAATTCTTAACATTTTATTATAAATAAATAAAAAAACTCAGCGACAGTTACAACTTTCCGGTGGGAAATAATGAGAACCCAGAATTGTAAAACTGCTACAGTATATGATCTAAATTGTCCAGTTTTCAATAAAAATTAAGACATACAAAAAAAAGCAAGGAAAAAAGTATTCAATAGAAACTTCTCTGAGTAAGCCCAAATACTAGATTTGACAGTTATTATAAAGAAATAAAACAATGTTTAAAAAATTAAAGTATGACAATGACTTATCAAACAGAAAATACTAATAAAGAAAAATTACAAAAACCAAATGGCAATACTGGATTTGAAAAGCAGAGTAACTGAAAATGTATTAGAAATGTTTACCAGCAGATGTGAAAAAAAAAAACCAGTAAATATTCCAAATTTCATGAAAGCCTTTAATCTACAGATCTAAGAAGCTCAAGAAACCCCAAATAGAATAAATACAAGGGAATCCTAAGCACATGACAGTCAAAGAGAGAGAAGCAATGAAAAAAAAAATTCATCTTGACAAGGGTACAAAACAGCTGACTTCTTATCAGAAACAGTTAAAGCAAGAAAGAAGTAGGGTGACATTCAATTTTTTTTTCTTTAAAAAAGTCAACTAAGAAATCTATATCCAACAAAACTGCGCTTTGAAAACAGTCACCAAAGACCACAATTCTATAACTCAATTTGTATGGAACATCCAGAATAGGCAATTCTACAGAGACAGAAAGTAGATTAGTGACTGCCTAGGGCTGTGAAAGTTGGGGACAGAACGAGGAGTGACTGCTGATGGATACACAGGTTTCTTTTTTGGGTAAAAATTCTCTAAAATCAATAGTGGAGATAACTGCACAACTCTGTAAATATAAAAGACTACTGAATTGTACACTTTAAGTGAATCATATGGTATGTGAATTATATCTCAATAAAGCTGTTTTTAAAATACAGCAAAACCAAGATATTCCTAGATCAATGAAGACTGAGAAATCTAATCATGGCTGAAGGTCTGTTTTACAGTAAATACTGAAATTCCTAGAGACTATAAGAAAATAACAACCAGACAGTAACTTGAGTCTGTAAGAAGAAGAAATTAAGAGTGACGAAACTGGTAAATTTGTAGGTAAAAAGAACTGTATGAATATGTGTTTCCCCTTTCTTCTTTCATTTCTTTAAAGGATTGTACAAAATCATAACAGTCTATTTTGGAGTTAATAGCAAATGTTGATGAATCTGTAGATAGATACACAAAAAAAGGGGAGGAAATGGAGCTATACAGGAACAAAGTTGCTATATTTTACTGGAATTAAGTCAATATTAACTTACAATAATTAGATGCATATTATAATCCAGAGATCAACCTCTTAAGATTACAATTCAAGAAATCAGAAATTTAAGAAGTTTAAGAAATCAGAAATGTAAATAGTACAATGAAAAATATTTAGAATAAAAAAAGGCAGCACAGATGGGAGAAAAACAAAAAAAATATGAAACATATAAGAACACAGAGCAAAATGGCGATGTAAATCCAACCCTATGAATAATTATATTAAATGTAAATGGATTAATCATTTTAATCAAAGGCAGAGATTGCCAGTGCAATCAGGCAAGAAAAAAACAGAAGTATCTATACTGGAAAAGAAGTAAAATTATCTTTATACGGAGAGGACATGATCCCATTTGTAGAAAATCCTAAGGAATCCACAGACTTTTAGAACCAATACATGAGTTCAGTAAGGTCACAGAATACAAAATCACTATATAAAAATCAATTCTATTTCTATGCACTAGCAATAAAAAACCCAAAATGAAATTAACTATTATAGCATCCAAAAGAATAAAACACTAATAATTTAGCAAAAGAAGTGCAAGATTTGTACACTAAAAACTATAAAGTATTGCTCAGGGAAACTGAAGACCTAAATAAACAGAGATATTCAGTGGTGATGGACTGAAAGACATACTGTTAAGATGTCAACACTATCCAAACTGATCTATTCGATAAAATCCTTACTAAAAATCCCAACAGGTTTTTTGTAGAAACTGACAAGCTAATCCTAAAATTTGTCTGGAAATGTAAAGGATCCTGAATAGCCAAAACAGTTTTTGAAAACAACAAATTCTGAAAACTTAAAATTCCTAATTTTGAAAGCAGATTTGGGGTTGCCTGGGGGTTGGGGTGGGAATAGGGACTGAATGCAAATGGGCATGAGCATCATTTAGCCATGATGGAAAGGGTGTAAACTGGATTGTGATGATGGCTGCAAAACTTTGTAAGTTTACTAAAAATCACCAGATTATACACTAAATGAGTGAATTTTAAGGGTAAATTATACCTCAATAAAGGGTTTAAAAAAAAGATTTGTACACAAATGTTCATTGCAACTCTATTCATATTTGCGAAAAACCGGAAACATTTCAGATGTCCTTCAATAAGAAAATGACTTAGGGGGAAGAAAAGACTTAAAAGGAAAAACAAAAAAACAAAAAGGAAAAATTCAAAGATAATGTGTAAAATTAACTAGATAAAGGAGATTGAGACCAGTTAGGAATGAAGAAGGATAGATGTAAAAAGAATCATAGGTCACTGGCAATGACTAATAATAAACAACAAAAACTGTTAATATTTATTAAGCACATATTATGTAACAAGCATTACATTAGGCACTATACTTATGCCATTTCACTGTCACAACAATTCTCTAAAGTACTCTTGTCCTCCATTGGAGAGAGAGACACTGAGGTTGGAAAAGTTATGTAAATTTACCCAAGGTTAAATATATGGAAAATACAACTGCTACTGTATATGTGTGTTTTGCTACTGGGGGTCAGGAGGTGGAGAAATAAATGCCAAATGATTGTGAAGTCTTGGATTTTTTTTTTCACCCCCTCTCACTGATTATTTCTTAAGTAAATATGACATATTAGTAATTGTGTTATCTCAGGGAATGAAAAACAATCTTATTCCTAGGAATCCAATTTAATTCTGAAAGATTTAGATAAATGGTTTGGATTTATCTGGCATCCAACTGCTTTTTATTTTATGGGTAATTACTAAAAATACTAAATGGGGAGTTCTTGCCAATTCCAAAGGAGTCAACACATCTTTAGTATAATCATATACCTTTCTTCCATATGGTTTTTCTACCATATTGCTGTCACTGTCAGAATTTTCACTCTGAACTGGTTTTGTGAACCCAGATTTGGGCATCTTATAGCTGTTCAGCTAGCTTCTTCTTTTATCAGTCTTCTCATCCTGGATCTGTAAAGAATGGATATATAAGGGTTATTTGTATTCATATGCAATGAAACCTACTTAAAGGTATATACCACAATTAATGCAATTTGATATTCTCTATGTCTCTAAAAGTCCTAGCCTAAACTAAGTTTTCATTTAAGAATTTGAGCTTCTAATTAAAGTCCACTCAGCTTGTCACTGAAAAGAAAAGAGAACTACTTTTATATTTCTTCCCATCTTCTCTAGACTAATATCTAATATCCAGTTTTTCAAGGAAACACAAGCAGTAGAAATGAAAGCAGTAACAAAGGGTTTGTCATTTCAGCCTGTCTCTAAAGGTAGACGGTCCTAGCAGATTCTCTGGTAGTTCTGCATTGGTCTGGAATATACTTCTGAAGACCCAACCAAGAATCTGATAGGTTTGACTGCAATTTTACAATATCTAATTCCATTTTAAATTAACTTAAATTTATGAAACCCTTCCTACTTGAAATTCCTGGAGTATTTATTCACCTTCACTCAACTCCCAGACATTCCCAGGCAGTCAGTCACTTTACCAACCTATTCATTTGCTTAATGTTTATCATACTGTAATTATCATGTCATATATCATTTTCTTTCTAATTTGTTCAGCCTTCTGTTTCCTGCTCTGCAATAGGTCAAGAATCTTCTTAGAAGCTTATGCTTACATACAAGCTTACACTTGAAATCCAAAAAAATTCCAAGAAGGGAGTTTTACATATAAAAAGGGAAGCCATGAGACTAGACCAGTGTTGCTGTCTGATGACCTACCAGCTACATGTGGCTGTTGAAAGTTAAATTAACTAAAATTAAAGTAACTACTATATAATACAGATATACATTTCTATTATCACAGAGAGCTCTACTGTATAGCACTGGGCTAGACTGAAGTTGCTGGCCAACAGGAGCATGACAGACCACAACATTAAGCAGAATGACTGACAAGCCTAATTTTTAATTATTTCATGCAATAAATTTCTTATAGATGGATATTACAGGTCTAAGTAAGCTATATTCTAGCATCTATGTGAATTATTAAAACCCAGACACCTTGAACAGAGGATTAATAAAATCTTCTATGTTCTTCAAATTGTTCTATTGGTGCTTTAAACTGTTTGATTGCAATAGGTGAATCAAACCCCAAAATCCCTTAAATGAACTGACTTAACTTGTAGATTATCAAAACTAGATTAAATTAATCTGAACATAGCCAAATTAGAATACATTCCAACAGAAAAAAACTGCCAGAGTTCAAATAGTTCAAATCTTTCATTTATAGAGGAGGAAATAAACTTGAATAAAGAAACTTTTTTGATACTACACACATGAGGCACAGTTTACCTTGGGATCATTCAACTGTTTCAACTATTACCATATAAATAGAATCATTAAACATAGCACTGCCCTCAAAACTAGCCTTGTGTAAAGCCTACAGAGTTACAGTTATGAGTCATATATAAACACAAAAATTCTGACTCAAAAGCAAAACGGATCTGCACAATATCAACCCCAGGCATTAGTCTAGGTGAGACTATAAAGATAAAGCACTAGCTCCTTCGTAGATCAAGCAAAGCAAGTTATTGGTGAATTTAGGACTGTCATTAATATTTTTTAAGAAAATTATACATAGCAATAATATTCTATTAATGGACTGTCAGAAAAAGCTTGTATTACCTTTCAATAACTTTATTTGGAAAATTTCAAAAAATCAAAATTAGATTCTAAAAATATTCCATCAATAAAAAGCATTTAATATATAGTTAGGTTCTGAGCCTATGCTATATAATGTAACTGCTAGAGCAACCAATATACAAACTATACACAGGATAATCAAAATCACATTAGGTAAACTAAAACAGAGTATCTTAAAATGTACAAATAACCAAATAGAAGGCAGGAAAAGAATGGAAAAAAGATATGCCATGCAAGCACTAATCAAAGGAAAGCTAGAGTAACTACATTAATATCAGACAAAACAGATCTCAGAGCAAAGGGTGAACTTTACTTATTACACACTGATAAGTTCAGTGTGTAATTAGATCAGTCCACTAAATGTGTATGCAACTAGCAAAAGAGCTGCAAAATACAGGAAGCAAAAACTGGCAAAACTGACAGGAGAAATAGACAAATTCATAATTACAGCTGAAAGCTTCAACTAGTCTAAGATAGAAAATTAACAAGGATATAAAAGAACGGAAAAATGCCATCAATTCAAGTCAACTGGATCTAACTGACATTTGTACAAAAATCTGCCCAACAACAGGAAAATAATCATTCTCTTCAAAGGCACACAGAATATTCACCAAGACAGGCATGTCATGGGTCAAAAACAAACAGTAATAAATTTAATATAATTGGGGCGCCTGGGTGGCTCAGTTGGTTAACCGCCTCACTCGATCTCAGCTCAGGTCTTGATCTTAGGGTTGTGAGTTCAAGCCCCATGTTGGGCTCCCAAACAAACTACAGATCAATATAACAGCTCATGATCATATACAAAAAAATCTTCAATAAAATATTAGGAAATTAAATTCAACTATATATAAAAAGGACAATCCATCATGACAAGTAGGATTTATCCCAGTAACTGAAGGTCAGCTTAATGCGTGAAAATCAATCTATGCAATTCACTGTATTAACAGACTAAAAGCGAAAAAAACAAATGGTAGTCTCAACAGATACAGAAAAAGCATTTGATGAAAGTTAATACTGATTAATGGCAAACAACTCCCAGTAATAGAACAGAACTTGAATGCTTTGTCTCCTAAGATCAACAATGAGGCAAGAATGTACACTCTCATCAAACCTCATCTTTTCCCCCTGGTTTTACTGAAGTATAACTGACAAACACTGTATATATCTAAGGTGTACAATGTGGTAATTTGATATATGTATACACTGTGAAATGATTACCACAAGCTAATTAAAACATCCATCATGTCACATAATTAACACATTTTATCTGTGTGTGTGTAGTAAGAGCACTTGAGTCTATAAGAAAATTTCAAGTATATAATACATTATTAACTATAGTCACCATGCTGTACATCTCCCCATTTCCCCCAATCCCCAGCAACTGCCATTCTACTCTTTGCTTCCATGAGTTCATTTTTAGATTCCACACGTAAGTGAAATCATACAGTATTTATTTTTCTGTCTCTGGCTTATCTCACTTAATGTAATGTCCTTCAAGTTCATCCATGTTAGCACAAATGGGAGGATTTCCTTTTTTTCAATGACTGAATAATATTCCATTGTAAATATGAAGACCATATTTTCTTTATCTATTCATCCATCAACATACATTAAGGCTGATTCTACACTTGGCTTTGGTGACTAATGCTGCAACACTGATTAGTAGAAATATCACTTTGAGGTATTGATTTCATTTCCTTTAGATATATACCTAAAAGTGGGATTGCTGGATCAGATAGCAGTTATATTGTTAATTTTTTGAGGAACCTCCATGCTCTTTTCCACAGTGGCTGCACCAACTTACATTCCAACTAGAGTGTATAAGGGACCTTGTCACCCTACGGTCACCAACTCTTGCTATCTCTTGTCTTTTTGGTAACAGCCATCCTAAAAGGTGTAAGGTGAGATCTCATCATGGTTTTGATTTGCATTTCCCTGATGATTAGTGATGCTGAGCACCTTTTCTCTCTTTTTTTTAAGATTTTATTTATTTATTTATTTGACAGAGAGAGAGACACAGCGAGAGAGGGAACACAAGCAGGGAGAGTGAGAGAGGGAGAAACAGGCTTGCTGCAGAGCAGGGAGCCCAATGCGGGGCTCGATCCCAGGACCCCGGGATCACGACCTGAGCAGAAGGCAGATGCGTTAACGACTGAGCCACCCAGGCGCTGAGCACCTCTTCATATACTTGGCCATTTGTGTGTCTTCTCTGGAGAAATGTTCAGGTCTTTTGCCCATTTTTAAACTGAATTTGTTTACTATTGAGTTGTATATATTTTGGACATTAATCCCTTACCAGATGTATGGCAAATATTTTCTCTCATTCCAAAGGCTGCCTTTCCATTGTTTCCTTCGCTGTGCGAAAGGTTTTTAGTTTAATGTAGTCCTACTTAATAAAAATTTCCTGGAGTGCGGGTTAAAATACACATTTAGTAGGTGTGAAATAAAACCAAGAATCTGTACTTTTAATAAGTATCCCAGTGGTTCTTAATCATTAGGAAAATTTGAAAACAAATTAAATTACTGAGTATTTTTACTGATACTATAAACGATCTCATTAGAAAAGGATTCATTTCATTAATTTAAGACAGGATTTCTCTACCATATTAAACCATATATATACACAACATGCATGCATGTGGGTGTGTGGGGTATCATCTTAATTTAAAAAATAACTACATTAAGCAGCCTGAGTGTCTCATTAAAATTTTTTAACTGTCATTTCCTTTCTTCACAGGATAACTCTTTGTGAGAGTACTTTAACTTACAAGATTGATCCTAAAGAGCATTCAAACACTGGCACAATATTTATTTTATTCTACTGATTGTTACTTATGCCATAAATGCTCCATAGCTTTCTTCTCTTAGATTGATCTGTTTCCGTTTTTCTGGCAAGTATATGTAGCAACTATTAGTTTCTTATCACTGCCTCTTAATTATCACCTTTAACACTGGCTTCTCTGGAAGTTTATTCTTCCCTCCACTTTAGATAGAAAATTTGTTGCTTACTCAATTACTGCCCTCTATAGATTTTTAAGTTTAAAATCGTCTTAGCAGAAGCTTGCAAACCACAGATTATATTTTTTTCTTTCAGATTATAAGGAAAAAATGAAGTTTTATACAATTCTTTACATTTAAATAGAACTTTAAACAGTATTTTCCAAACTGATTTTTCAAAGCCTCCTTCATTGGGATCTCTAGAAACTACTTTTGATGTGGGGTGGGGGATGAGGGATGGGGAAGAGAAATCACATAACTGGAAGAAAACTACTGTATCTTAAATCTCTTGACCTAAGTAAGGTGGTATCCATCTACCTGACCCAATCCTTCTTTCCAGTAGAAAAATATTCTATAAGCACACTTTCTTGGATTACATACGCATTTGCTTTAGCAAAAGGAGTCTGACCGACTCATTTTTGGGACACAATGCATGCATATCTAAAAAGTCCAGTTATTGGAAATTTGCTAAAAACTACTGATAAAAATCCGTATCACTACCCACAATGTAAAGTTTAACCAAGCAAGTAAAACTAATTAGGCAGTAACAATGTCACTAAACTAATGCTAAGTTATAATTTAATAACAAGAAGAGCAGATCCAAACAACACAGCTAACTCGACAAGAATAATTACACAGATAAGCATCCTTCTTGAAGGCTGAGGTAACTGCAATGTCAAGTCTTGCTTGACAGTCAGACTTCTTAGTATAATAACAAAACCGATTCTTCAGGCAATATTAATAAGTTGCTCTTTTTTGTTTACGACTTACTCTCATCCTAACAATTTGGAGAAAACTTTATCTTCCTAGCAGAGAGTACAAAATCGCCCATAGGAAGAAGCCAAACGTTGTTGAGAAAATGCCTTGGAAAAACCAATCAAGAAGGAATAAGCCTTGGGAGCAGTCTGTAGGGAAAAGCTACTCAACATGACAAAACAAGTGAGGGTTAAGGGGAAAAAATCCAAGAAGAGAGAAAAGACTGGTAGACTATTGGCAAGATAGTATGGCTAGACGAGAACTTTGGAGAACAGAAGTAGATAATGGAATTTGTGAAGTTATATGCTATGGATGTAAAAGTAAAAGTGAAAATCTACAGAAGTGTTCCTCTAAAGAAACTAAAGAAAATTCTGTATTTTGAGATCACTTTATAGTTTTATAACATTCAGTGAGCACTGGACCCTCAGAATCAATGCTTTAAACATTATTTTTTTTGTTAGCCCTAGTTACTCTATCTTCCAATTATAAGTCTAGTCACTCTATTTTCCAACTATAAGTCTGACTTCAAAATTCCTCATAGGGGTATCACAAAATACCAGAATTTGTCTTTAGCTTCTATCTACAAAACGAAAAGGTATCAAACTCAAAGTCTGTCAGCAAATCTTTCCCAGTTAAGTCATCAGATATACTTAGCTTTACTACTACAGCTCTATACCTACTTGGCAATTAGTACTCATCCTTTAAGAGTACATTTTTACCAAGGTTTTGGTGGCAGGAAGAGGGGAAGCTTTCCTCTAAGTGGGCTAAGATAAGCAGAAGTTTTAAAAAAAAAAAGTCAGGGGGAAAAAAACACCCAAGAGAAAATAAGCAGAACAAAGTACTGAAACCAAAACTTAGTAATGGATGAATACATACTACATGGATTAAAAGTTAACTGAAATCTAAACACAGATGCAACAAGCTGACATTTTATAAAATGGTTTCTTTCCCTCACTTCAACCCTGCCTAAACCGACTTTTAAATTAAAGACAATCAAACTGCGTTGGCATTTGTTTTTAGCTTTGACGAGATCCTCTTTATTCACATTACTGCTTCCAGAACATTTCAATTTACTCAAAATATGCTGTTCTTTTAGGCTTATGCCACCTGGTAATTCAAACTTGCTTGACTACCAGAAGCAAAGCAGAATGGTTTGTTGTTGTTTTTTAAAGATACAGATGTCTAGCTTTATCTTTGGAACTACTGAATCAGAATATCTGGGAAGGGAAATAAATACCACTTTTTAAAAAGCTGCCTTTAGTGACTGCCAGGGGCTGGGAGAAGAGGGAAACAGGTTTCTTTTTGGGTAATTAAAAATGTTCTAGAATTAGGTAATGGTGATGGTTGCACAACACTGTGAATATACCTAAAACCACTGAATTGTACACTTTAAAATGGTGAAAATAGTGAATTATATGTGAATTTTATTTCAATAAAAGAAGGTCCCTGGTGGTATAGCTTAACAATTCTGATACTATAGAGTTGAGCCTTGAACAATATGGGTTTGAACTGCACAGGTCCATTTATATGTGGAATTTTTCAATAATTATATATTAGAAAAAATAAAGAGATATGCAACAATTTGAAAACACTCACACAAGAACTACACAGCCCAGAAATAGTGAAAAAAGAGTTAGGTATCCCATGTATGCATAAAATATGCAAATACTAGTATATTTTACCATTTATTACCATAAAATATACAGAAATCTGTAATAAAAAACTAATTTATCAAAATGTACACATGCAGAGACTGT
The DNA here is from genome assembly GCF_004348235.1 of Phoca vitulina. Lineage (NCBI taxonomy): Eukaryota > Metazoa > Chordata > Mammalia > Carnivora > Phocidae > Phoca > Phoca vitulina. The sequence continues at coordinate 1,322,111 of NW_022589808.1, forward strand.
ACATGGTACCATTTAGTCAAGAGAAATGAAAACAAATGTAAAGACAGAGTATTAAATAACTGCATAAAATTAACTGTAGCACACACATCTTGTACTACCGTAATAATTTCACAGCCACATCCTGTTACTACTGGTGGGTTCAGCGTTGCAAGTACCCACTTAAAATGTCGAGTCATGCCAATCATCTCTACATAAATTGCGCATTGCAGTAAAAAGTGATCTCTTGTGGTTCTCCCTATTAGTAAGGAGTTAAAAGGAGTTTTTAAGGAGTTAAAAGTTGTATGTGGATTTTCAACTGTGTGGGGAGTCAGCACCCCTAACCTCTGTGTGTTGTTTAAGGGTCAATTGATCTTGTATTCTGGAAATGAACACTTAAGTAAATGGATAGTGAATTATAGGAGCTATGGTTCTCACTGCTTGAGTGGGAGATTGCAGAAAGGCAAGTCAGGAGAAGGCTGAAATGTGGTAACGAATTATTGTTTGAGGGAGTATGAACTCATGTTTAGCTTAATGTACACACAGATGGTTTCATACAAAAATATTTATAGATATGCATAGGTAGAATTAGATTACACACATAGATTTCCTTCCTGTATCAGCTAGCAAGCCCAGGAGCAACAACAAATACCCCAGTAGCAAGGAGAACACGTAACACCAAGATCTTGGTTACTAGTACCTTTCTCCAAAGGAACCAGGGCTTAGAAAAATGGCTGATCCTAGGACTGAGACAGGAAATATACAACGTGAGTTTGGAGACTCTTGTACTATAAAGTAAGGAAGTCCTCAAAAAATGGACATAAATTCAACAATGGGAATGTGTCAAAGGGATACAGGTGTCCACTGCAAGAGGTCCCAACTACTAGAGTTGGAACACTTTCAGCAATAGAATAAATAAGTAAAGTGGTACTGGGTTATAACCCAAGGTATAAATATCTATGTCCATTTCCATGAGGAATTCCCGGTAGTTTATATAGATATTCTCTCAAGGAGGTGAATGAAGCATTATTGCCCACTCTGTGGGTTGCACAGAGTGACTTCCTTCCAAAGAATACAGTACAGAAAGAGGGAAAACAAAGAAACTTGAAAAACCTGACAAATACTATCCCAGCAAAGTGATTAAAGTTAGCATCAACAGTGATGTCATGTTGATAGTATGTACCCTTGATGTGATGAAAACGGAACTTTACCTAGGTGGTTTTCCTCCCTAAAACACATAACCCTAGTCTAATCACAAGAAAAATATAAGACAAATTCCAATATTGGGGCACCCTACAAAAATACCTGACCGGTACTCCTTAAAATGGTCGAGACCACCAAAAACAAGGAAAGTCTGAGAACCCATCACAGCCAAGAGGAGCATAGGAGACATGATGACTAAATGTAATGTGGCATCCTAGATGGGATTCCTAGAACAGGAATATGACATTAGGTAAAAATTATAGAAATCTGTATAAAGTATGGATTTCAGTTAATAATAATGTATCAATTATGAAAACTGTACCATGCTAATGTAAGATATTAATAACGGAGAAAATTTTGTGAGGTATACAGAAACTCCATGTTGTCTTTATAATTTTTCTGTAAATCTAAAACTACTTTAAAGTAAAATGTTTACTTATAAAAAAGTTCCCCAGGTAATTTCAATGATTTGGGAACCATTAAATAACTTCTTCCTCTACCCTTTTTACTGCAAGCACCTACATACCTCCCAGTTACTCTACCTCATATTGAGTTTTATCACTTACAGTCTTTATCTCTACCTCAAATCCCTCCCCCATCATGGTTTTCTTCAAAGTTCATGTCTATATCCCATCTCACACTCTGACCCCTTAGGTTCTTGGACTTCTCACTATCAAAAACTTTTTCACCCCACTTTAGCCACTACTCCATTTTTTTCTCTTCAGATTTTTGTTAGTATCCTTTGCCATTTTCTACTGTGGTATTTACCATTTTTCTATTGTCTTGTAAAAGCAGAAAAACAATGCTGTCATTTTTGTACACGCACACACATACACAGACATATCTCAGAGATACTGTGGGTTTGGTTCCAGACTACTGCAATAAAGTGAAAATCGCAAAAAAATGAGTCAAATGAATTTTTTTGGTTTTCCAGTGCACGTGAAAGTGATGTTTTACACTACACTGTAGTCTATTAAGTTAAAAAAAAAATGGATATACCTTAATTAAAAAAAATACTTTCTTGCTAAAAACTGCTAACCATCATCTGAGTTTCGAGTTGTAATCACTGATCACAGATCACTATAACAAATAATGAAAAAGTCTGAGATATTGTAAGAACTACCAGAATGTGATACAAAGACACAAACTGAGCAAATGCTGTTGGGAAAATTGCACTGACAGACCTGCTCAACACAAGGTTGACATAACATCCAATTTGTCAAAAAAAAAAAAAAAAAAGTGTCTGTAAAGCGCAATAAAGAAAGCCAATAGAACAAAGTATGCCTGTGTATATATGTAATAACACGTAATTTAAATTTAAAATATAATAATTTAAATTGTGGTTAAATTATAGTAATTATAACTATGCATTTATAATTACATATAACTTAAATTTAAAATCTATATAAAATTTAAATTGTGGTGAAATATACCTAATATAAAATTTACCACTTTATTTTTTTATAGAGGTATAACTGACATGTAACATGACATTAGTTTAAAGCGTAAAACATAACGATTCAGTATTTGTATATACTGTGAAATAATCACAATAAGCCTAGGTAACATCTGTCACCATACACAGGTGCAAATTATTTTCCTCATAATGAGAACTTTTAAGATTTACTCTTAGCAACTTTCAAATTTGCAATACAGTATTATCCATGCTGTATATTATGCTGTCACCATGCTGTACATCTTTATGACTTTTAATTTCCCACTGTTTTTTTTAATCTTTTGACCCCCTTCACCATTTACCCCCCACCTCTAGCAACCACTGTTTTCTGTATCCATGAACTTGTTTTTTTGTCAGTTGTTGTTGCTGTTCTTGTTTTTGTTTTTTCAGATCTTAAATTTAAGAGCGATCATATGGTGTTTGTCTTTTTGACTGACTTATTTCACTTAGCACAACTGTCCTCATGGGGCACCCATGTTGTCGCAAATGGCAAGATTTCATTCTTTTTTACTGCTGAATGATATTCCCGTGTGTGTGTGTGTGTGTGTGTGTGTGTTTTGTAGGGGCCAAGGTAAGGCCACCCAAAATCTACCACAATGGCCTATCATTTTGAATTGCAGCTACTTGGGAAACAGTCAGTGCAAAGACACTTACACACTCTTTTGTCCCCCTAAAAGCAGGAAATATATCTCCCATATAAAAGGCATCCTTATCATCAATCAGAGATAGGGACTTCAAAAATGAAAAAGCTGTAGAAATGAATCTACTACCTCAGCCCAAATTTCACTTGGAATTCCTACTACGTGAAGTTCCCGAACATGTTTTCTTCATCCTCTCAATTCCTCACAAATTTATTGTCTTTGTCTAAAAAGCAGAAAAACTGCCTGCCTTGCTCATTTCTTGGATCTCATTTCATTATTGGGCCTCCATGAGCACATAATGGAACTTTGGGTTTTTTCTCCTGTTAACCTGTCTCACGTAAATTTAATTCTTAGTCCAGCTGTAAAACCTTAAAGTGGAAAAGAAGAATTTTTCCTTCTCTATTGTATATATCATAATTTCTTTATCCATTCATCCATCAATGAACTCTTTTCATATATTGGCTACAATAGCCAATATATTTATTACAATAATAATGCTGCAATAAACATGGAGGTGCATGTATATTTCCAAGTATTTTGTTTTCTTCACATAGATACCCAAAAGTGGAATTCTTAGATCATATGATATTCTATTTTTAATTTCTTGAGGAACCTTCATACTATTTTCCATAGTGGCTATACCAATTTATATTCCCACCAACAGTGCATGAGGAGGGTTCCCTGTTCTCCACACCCGCACCAATACTTACTTCCTGCCTTTATGATAATAGCCATTCTAACAGGTGTGAGCAGGTATCTTACTGTGGCTTTCATTTACATTTCCCTAATGATTAATGATGTTGAGCATCCTTTCATGTACCTGTTGGCAACCTGCAGGTCCTTCTTTGGAAAAATGTCTATTCAGATCTTCTTTCCACTTTTAAATTGGATTGTTTTCTTTTTTGCTAGAGTTGTAGGAGTTCTTTATATTTTCTAGATATTAGTCCTAATAGATATAGGATTTACAAATATTTTCTCCCATTCAGTAGGCTGATTTTGTTTTGTTTGATGATTTGTTGATGGTTTTGTTTTGTTGATGGTTTCCTTTGCTGTGCAGAAGCTTTTTAATTTGATGTAGTCTCACTTATCTTTGCTTTTACGTTTGGTGTCAGATTCAAAATACCATTGCCAAGACCTGTCAAGGAGCTTAACACCTGTTTTCTTCTAGGAATTTTATGGTTTCATGATTTACGCTCTTTGAGTGGATTTTTGTTTAGGGTATAAGATAGTAGTCCAGTTTTCTCAAGACCATTTATTGGAGAGACTGTCCTTTCCCCATGTATATTCTTGCCTCCTCTGTTGTAAATTAACTGACCACGTATGTATGAGTTTATTTCTGGGTTCTCTACTCTGCTCCAGTGACCTCTGTGCCTCTTTTTATGCCAGTAACACAGTTTTAATTACTATAGCTTTGTAATATAGTTTGAAATCAGGGAGCGTGGTGATGCCTTCAGCTTTGTTCTTCCTGAAGACTACTTTGGCTATTTGAGGTCTTTTGTGGTTCCATAGAAATTTTACAATTTGTTTGTTCTATTTCTGTGAAAAATGCCATTGGAATTTTGATAGGGATTGCACTGAATCTATAGATTGCTTTGGCTAGTATGGACATTTTAACAATTTTGATTCCATCAATCCATCAGCACAGAATCTCTCTCCATTTGTGTCATCTTCAACTGCTTTCATTAACGTCTTCTGGTTTTCAATATACAGGGCCTCGCCTCTTTGGTTAAATTTATTCTTAGGTAATTTTTTTTGATGCAATTGTAAATGGGACTGTTTTCCTGATTTCTCTTTCTTATAGTTCATTAGTATACAGAAATGCAACAGATTTTGTATATTGATTTTATATCCCAAAACTTGACTGAATTCGTTTACTAGATCTAACAGTTTTTGGTAGAGTTTTCAATACATATTATGTCATCTGCAACGACAGTTTTACTTCGTCCTTTCCAATTTAGATGTCTTTTATTTCTTTTTCTTGCCTAACTGCTCTGGCTAGGACTACCTATACTGTGCTGAATAAAAATAGCAAGAATGGACATCCTTGTCTTGCTCCTGATTGCAGATGAAATGCTTACAACCTTCCACTGTTGACTCTGATGTCTGCTCTGAGCTTGTCACATATGACCTTTATTATGTTGAGGCACATTCCATCTATACCTGCTTTTGTTGAGTGTATTATTTTTTTTCATAAGTGGATGTTGAATTTTGTGAAATGTTTTTTTGGCATGTATTGAGATAATATGATATCTACCCTTCATTTTTCAATGTGCTATATCACACTGACTGATATGAGGATGTTGAACCATCACCATATACCTGGAATAACTCCCATCTAATCATCATGTATGATCCTTTTAGCATACTGTTAAATTTGCTTTGCTAATATCTGTTGACAATTTTTGTATGTACATTGATACATTCACATCAGGGATAGCAGTGGCAATTTTTCTTTTCTTGTGATATCTTGTCTGGTTTTGGTATCAGGATAATGCTGGCCCCAGAAAATTATTTTGGAAGAATTCCCTACTGTTCTATATTGTGGAGGAGTTTGAGAATAATTGGTATTAATTTATTTGAATGTTTGATAAAATTCACCAGTGAAGCCATCTGTTTACAAGCCAACTTAACCTTTCATCTATTTTGCCTAAACCCCACTCACTTCCCACCTCTGGCAACCAGCAATATGTTCTCTGTATCTATGAGCTTTGTGTTTTTGTTTTGTTTTAGATTTCACATGTGAGATCATATAATATTTCTTTCTCTGACTTATTTCACTTAATGTAATGCCCTCAAGGCCCATCCATGTTGCTGCAAATGGCAAGACTTCATTCTTTTAATGGCTGAATAACATTTCATTGTACACATATACCACATCTTTATTCATTCATTTATCAATGGACACTTAAGTTGTTTCTATATCTTGGCTATTGCAAATAATGCTGCAACGAACATGGAAGTGCATAAATCTTTTTGAGTTAGTGTTTTCATTTTCTTTGGAAAGGTACCCAGAACTGGAATTGCTGAATCATACAGTAGCTCTCTTTTTAATTTTTTGAGGAATTTCCATGCTGTTTTCCATAGTGATTGCACCGGTTTACATCCCCACCAACACTGCACAAGGATTCCCTTTCCTCCACATCCTCACAATCACTTGTTATTCCTTGTAATGTATGGTTCTGTGGCAGTAAGTACATTCACACTGTTGTGTAAGCATCACCACCATTCATCTTCAGAACTTTTTCATACCCCAACTGAAGCTCTATACCTATTAAACAGGAACTCCCCATTTCCAATTCTCCCAGCCACTGGTAACCACCATTTTACTTTCTGTCTCTAAATTTAACTGTCTAGATACCATGTATAAGTGAAATTTTATAATATTTGTCTTTTTAAGACTGGCTTATTTCACTCAGCATGTCTTCAAAGTTCACCCATGTTGTAGCATGTGTCAGAATTTCCTTCCTTTCAAAGGCTGAATACTCTATCCATTGCATTTATATACCACAATTAGTTTATCTATTATCCATTGATGGGACATTGAGGTTGTCTCCACTTCTTGACTACTGTGAATAATGCTATCAACACAGGTGCCCAGTAGATAGACTGTACAATGTACTATCAAAAATACATTTTTATGCTTGTATTTTCCTTATGAATCCTTCCTTTTTTTTTTTAAGGCTCTACTTCAAGATCAGAGAATATACTCACTCCTATTTCCTTTAATTTCTTTTGACATTTAACTCTTTCTATCTATCTGTAATGCCAATTTTTAGTATCATTCTTATTCCTTTATATGCCCAAATCTGTCTTCTAGTCTGGGTTTCTAGTCTGTTTCAGTACTCGGTATTTCCATTCTTATACCAATACTCTATGGTTTTAGGTTTTTTTTGCATTTGAGTATTTTATTTTTTTATACTTTTTTGTATAGCTTTATAATAAATTTTAGTCCATTTTTTTCCAAAATTATCTTTCCAATTCTCACCAAATAAATTTTAGAATAATTCTGACAAGTTAAAAATGTTGACATCTGGGCCAAAGAAATAAACATAAAAATTAAGCCACAGAAATACTAGAGGGATGCTTGGGTGGTACAGTTAGTTAAGCCAGACTCCTGGTTTCGGCTCAGGTCATGATCTTAGGGTCATGAGATCGAGACCTATACTGGGTTCCAGACTCCGCAGTCTGCTTGAAATTATCTCTCCCTCTCCTTCTGCCCCTCCCGCTTGTGCTCCTGCTCTCTCTTCCTCTAATAAATAAATAAATCTTTAAAAAAATACTAGAAAAAATTCTTTAAGATAGGTAAGTTTTTCTAAAATGTGATATAAAAGCTCAAAGTCATTTTGTTAGAAATCCTAAATAAAAACTGTAAACCAGAAATGCAAATATCACAAACAGAAATCAGACAACAAATGAAAAACATCTGCAACCCAAATGGAAAGGGACTAATAGAGTTTTAAACAAATCACTAGAAAACAGACAACTTACCAAAAAAAAAAAAAAAAATCAGAAGCTACGAAGCAGCAGTAAGGAAAAAGAAAACACAGAAGTATTCAAATCCATTTCATAATTTTAAAACTATAAAATAATGAAACACCTTTTCACTTAAAAGACTTGATGAAGATTAAGGCTGTGCTGGCAAGGGTTCAGGGAAACCTGAATACTCATACATTGCTGATGGTGATGAAATTGGGATAACCTATTTGGAAAGGAATTTGGTTGAGTCATTAAAATATAAATGCAGTCTTCTGTCTTAATAATTCAACTCTTAGTAATTTATCCTACATGTGTGCTACACAGATACGCAAAGATTATAAAGAAAGACATCCAGGGGCCACCTGGGTGCCTCAGTCAGTTAAGCATCCAACTCGTATTTAAGCTCAGGTCATGATCTCAGGGTTGTGAGATCAAGCTCCACAGAGGGCTTGGAGTCGGCTTGTTCCTCTCCCTCTCCCTCTGCTCCTCCCCTGCCACTCAAGTGCTCTCTCTCACTCAAATAAATAAATGAACAAATCTTAAAAAAAGACATCCACTAAAATGTTACTTGTATGCCTTAAACACTGGGGGAAAAGAATCTAAATATCTGGTTAAACAAAGTATACTACACGTTTTATGCTGAAAGTTGTGCAAACAACAGAACAAAGCCCTTTTTAAAAAAAAGCTATTTTTTCCTTGGCATCCCCTCTTCTGTAGAACCTGTAAATGCTGGGAATGCCTCAGGACTGGATCCCAGACCCTTTTCTATTTTCTAACACACTCCCTAAATGACCTAATCCAGATTCATGGCTTTAAGTACCATTTAAATGCCAAGGACATCTAACTCTGTACCTTTAATCCTTACCTAAAACTCTGTATTTGTATATCCAACTGTCTATTTGCCATCTTCACATGAATAGGCATATGAAACCAAAAAAGACTATAGAGAATTCTTGATTTTCCCTGTCAAATTTTCTCCTCCACACCCTCATCCACCTTCTCCATTTCAAGAAATAGCACCACCATCCATCCATCACTTAAGCCAAAAATCCAGAAATGCTGACTCCATCTCTACTACATACCCCAAATTAAATCCATGTCCTTTCATCTTGATTGCTACCCATCCCAAGCTACTATTATCATTTGAACAGGCTCACTGCAAAAACGTCACAAATTATTTCCATTCCTTCTACTCTTACCCACTTCTTCCTTCCTCCTCCTCTCTCGCTCTCTCTCTCTCACCCCTATACACACCTTCTACAGGCAGCAGAGGAATCTTTTAAAACTACAAACTGGATGATACCACTGCCCTGCTTAATTTTTTTTATTGACTTCCCACTGAACTTAGAGTAAAATCTAAACTCAAACTAAACTATGTATACTATATGAAGTAGAATTATGAACAATTTTTAAAGCATTCAAAATCCTCAAAGAGGTAAGAGAAGACTAATAATATACAGCAAGACTAAAGAAAACCAACAAGAAATACAGAGTAGAAAAGTGTAATGGCTGAAATAAAGAACTTTACAAATTTGATAAATAATAGAATGGATAAGCCAAAGAATGAATTAATGAGCCAGAAGATCAGGTAGAGGATAGTTGCAGAAGGCATTAAGAGGGGATAAAAAAAACAAAAAGGGAAAATATTAAAATTAAGAGATGTAAAGAAGTTAGAAGTGGCAGAATCCACATAATAAAATTCTCAGAAAGAAAAAAAATGGAGAAAACAAAATATTTGAAAAAATGACCAATAATTTTTCAGAATTGAGGAAAAGATGAAAGATCTCAGACTAAAGTTTCTGGAATACATCCTAGCACACAGTAGATGCCGAGTAAGTACGGCTGAATGAATGAATGAAATAAGACAGAAAAATAATTACACCCAGACTCATTATAAATTGGAAAAGACAAAAATTTCAAAATCTTCTAGGGAGGAAGTACAGGTCACAGTGAAAGGAAAAGAAACCAAATGGATATCAGAACTTCCAAAAAGCAACAGATAATACAGTAATATTTTCAAAATGTTAAAGGAAAAGAATTCCAAACCAAAAATCTGTAATTAAACTAATCTATTATTTAAAAGTGACAGTTACCTAAAGGTATTTTCAGGCATAAAAAGCCTTCGAATGTTTACATACAAACACCCTGTTGAAACTGCTTTTATATAGGCACTCAAATAAGAACTGAAATAATCTATGAGGACACTACGTGATATATGCGAGTAAGAGTGTGTAAATAACCTAATAAAGCATATTTTATATAAAAAGTAAAAAAAAGGATGAAGAAAACCCCTAACAATCCAGAACTAAAATTCAACAGAACACGAACATGGCTACTGGGAAACTGAGGGTGGAGGATGGGGTGGAGCAGACCAGAGGACAGTGAGAAAGCAATTAAAGTACTTGTCTTGTTTGGAGGGAAGATATATATTATATATATATATACACACACACACCTACATGCGCGTGTGCACATATTTAGAATTAAAAAACTGTAGAAAATAACTAGAAGTTTAGTAAACAGAATGTAAATAATTTCCAATGTATTATAATAAATGAAAATGGATTAAACCCATTAATCAAAAGATTAGAATCTCTGTGGCTGGATAAAATAAGATTCAGCAATATACTTTGTAAAAGAAACCACAAAAGGATACTAAAAAGATTGAAAAGAAGAAGACAGCAAGGGGCGCCTGGGTGGCTCAGTTGTTAAGCGTCTGCCTTCGGCTCAAGTCATGATCCCAGGGTCCTGGGATCGAGCCCCGCGTCGGGCTCCCTGCTCAGGAGGAAGCCGGCTTCTCCCTCTCCCACTCGCCCTGCTTGTGTTCCCTCTCTCGCTGTGTCTCTCTCTGTCAAATAAATAAATAAAATCTTTAAAAAAAAAAAAAAAAAAGACAGGAAGAAGATGTACCAGGAAAAATAAACCCAGGCAGGTGGTTAGACTTTGTTTACCCCATTCATGAATAATTCAGACCTTTCCTGGTCTGGGCTCAGCTCCCTGCCATTCCTGGGTGTGTGGATTCCACCACTGCATTAAAGCTCACAGGCTAAGGAGTACCTGTTTCCTTTGTAGGAAAGGGCTTCACTTTCTGTTTTCTATTATGATGATGAGTCCTTTTTCCATTTCAGGCACCTGCAGATTCCTCTTTCTAGCTTTCAAACTCAGCTGTGTATTTTTTATGTTATATTTTTATCTAGCATTTCCACATATTTGAAAAAGAAGGTAGCTTCCCCAGTCTACCATTTCATCTAGAAGTCCCCAAAACATCCACTTTAGATTATGTTACAACTGAAAAACAAAGTTAAAGTTACTTAAATTTTTCATCTATATTATAAAATGATAAAGCTCAACTGATAAAGAAATGGAAAGTAATAAAATGGTATCTTAGCATAGTCCTTAGTACATATAAAATATTCAAATACTGCCCTCTAAATTCACCACTAATTTTATTTTATTTTATTTTATTATTTTTTTTTAAAGATTTTATTTATTATTTATTTGAGAGAGAGAATGAGATAGAGAGAGAACATGAGAGGGGGGAGGGTCAGAGGGAGAAGCAGACTCCCCGCTGAGCAGGGAGCCCGATGTGGGACTCGATCCAGGGACTCCAGGATCATGACCTGAGCCGAAGGCAGTCGCTTAACCAACTGAGCCACCCAGGCGCCCTCACCACTAATTTTACATTCTACCCAAAGAAAGTAAAGACAGAACCATAAGCATGGAATGAGAATTCCATTTTTCCTGTTTCAGCTTTCATTGGGTTGCAGCTGCTTTTGGGGGTAAAAATGCTTCCTTCAAAATTGTTGTTGTTGTTTTTTAAAGGCAACTAGTAAAGGACCAAATTATAGCAACAGAATTCAACGATCCTTAAGAGTCATTCAGTTAGGAAAGTAACCATTACTTTCTCCATGATTTCATCTTGGAACCTAAAATCCAAGACTGTATTCTGAGACCTACCACTGATGTTTTGGTTGACCTTCATCACATCTCAGTATTTGTTTCTTCTTGAAAGTAATGTTAAGCTAGATGACAATGCAGATCTCCTATCCTTCCAAAATTCTGATTCCAGAATAAGAGGTTTAGAATAATTTCACTCCAAATGCTATTTTTCTATGAATGCAAAAATGACAGCTTAAATTATTAAAAAATTATGACATCCTTATTGCTATTTCCCCCCCCACGCAAAAAAGTATAAGCCATTACACATAAATACTAAGTATTTCCTACTTAAAGACCATACAGCTTAATTCCCTCACATTTTAAAAGTGGTTCTAAGAGATGCCTGGGTGGCTCAGTCTGCCTTCGGCTCAGGTCATGATCCCAGGATCCTGGGATCGATCCTGCATCGGGCTCCTTGCTCAGAGAGGAGCATGCTTCTCCCTCTGCCTGCTGCTCTCTCACTCTATCTGACAAAAAAAAAAAAAAAAAGTGGTTTTAAAAAAATAATGGAAAAAGGCCTCACAATGCATGTTTCTGAGATATTAACTGGACCCCCCCCCCCCCCAACTACTAAAACCATTCAAGGGAAAATTCAGTCTATGAGAGGGGATTGTGCGTTCTTTATCATACCAATGGTTGACTTTCACCACAATACTTTCTGGCAGCTATTCCATAATATTTTCCCACAAGAATACGACAGTTGTATTCCAGACCAAGAGATTAGTATCATAAACATGACAAATTTAACCAACAGCAAGCAAAAGATGAAGACAAACATCCACATCCTTTAAAAATAAACTGTCCTCAACAATGTCCTTAAAACAATGTTCTTAGGGGCGCCTGGGTGGCTCAGTCGTTAAGTGTCTGCCTTCGGCTCAGGTCATGATCCCGGGGTCCTGGGATCGAGCCCCGCATCGGGCTCCTTGCTCCGCGGGAAGCCTGCTTCTCCCTCTCCCACTCCCCCTGCTTGTGTTCCCTCTCTCGCTGTGTCTCTCTCTGTCAAATAAATAAATAAAATCTTAAAAAAAAAAAAAAAAACCAATGTTCTTAAAAGTCCTTAAGTTTATGGTCTATTTTTATACAGTTTTATATTAACTTTTATAATGATCATGTAGTACTTGTATAATCTAAAAAAATAAAAATTAAAAAATAATAAAATAGGTCAACTTCCATTTGGTTTGCTCTGGAGAACTATAATGTTCTAAGGGAAAGTATAATGAGATGACAGGTGAGAGACTGCCTCAGACAGAGGTAGAGGGAAAGTAAAAGGTACTTTTGTGTGTTTTATGTTTTCTAACCCAGCCACCAGAATAGGAAAGGAAGTAGAAGATTCAGGACAGAAGCTCAATACAGTAAATATAGGCTGTTTTTAGGTTGGTGCTGCTAAATATTATATCTTTCAGGAATCTAAGCATGGCAGGTAATTCAGAAGACTATTCAAAGTAAATACAAGGGGCATCTGGGTGGCTCAGTCAGTTGAGCATATGCCTTCGGCTCAGGTCATGATCCCAGGGTCCTGGGATCGAGCCCCACATGGGGCTCCCTGCTCCGCAGGGAACCTGCTTCTCCCTCTCCGTCTGCTGCTCCCCCTGCTTGTACGCGCAGTCTCAAATAAATAAATAAAATCTTAAAAAAAAAAACAAACAACAAAGTAAATACAAGATAAATGGTCAATTTGGTTTAGCTATATGTATATATTACTTTCAAAATTACACAAAAGTAAACTTATGGTACAAAACAGAGTAATATTTAGATACCCCAATTGCCTGAAATATTAACAACCAATATCTACTAATCCCAGCCAAGCCTAAGGCAAAACATATTAGGAGAAATTTAGCAAAATAAGTACCAGAAAACCCGAGTTCTTATTGTTAAGTCTAACTCTTTGGGTCTCAGTTTTGTCATTTTTAAATGAGGTCCATTCCAGCTCTAAAATTCTACCATTCTTTATCTCCCCCACTTCTTTCCTCAATATAGATAGAAGGTGAAAAGTATGTCCAACAAGCATTGGTCTAGAAGAACTGATTCTCCTCATAACTTCAAAAAATGAATATGTGATGCTAAACTATTTAACTATGGGTATTTCCTTTAGCTATCCTACCCCAGTTTGCTCATGCAATTTTTTAAAAAAGATTTGACATAGAGAGAGAGAGAGAGCACAAGCAGAGGGAGGGGCAGAGGGAAAGGGAGAAGCAGGCTCCCTGCTGGCAGGGAGCCCGATGCGGGGCCGGATCCCATGACCCTGGGATCATGACCTGAACTGAAGGTAGATGCTTAACTGACTGAGCCACCTAGGCGCCCGCTCATGCAATTTTCAATCACTTAATATTTACTAAGCATCTATATGCTAAGCAATGGAACTAAAGATAAACAAGACACAATTCTAGCCTAAAGGAAATTTACTGTTTTTAAGGGGCAAAAGACAAGTTAATTACTATATGGAACAACAAATGTTACAGAAATAAGGCAGCACTACCACAAAGAGATTACCCAACTCAGGTGCATGTATATGGGGGTGTGCTTGGGGAATTTCAAGAAGAGGTAATACTAAGACAGTCCTGAGGATGACCACCAGGCAGGTAGATATGAACAGCACTGCACAAGGAGAAGGATAAGCATGTGCACAGATATGGACACACACTCCCATACAAGAAAGCAGGCCATATTGAAAGGATAGCAAAACCTGAAGCACAATGGATAGAAAAAGAATCTAAAGAAAGTAGGAAGGGATCACATCATGAAGCACCTTGTGATTATGTTGCAGGATCTTAGTGATGACAAAAAGCACTTTAAGACTTTTAAAAAGGCAGTGACATAATTCAAATAGTGTTTAGAAAGGTGTTGCTGATGAAACTTTGGAAGACAGACTAAAAAGAAATCAGATGAGAGACAAGTAGACCACTTAAAGTATAATGATCAGATTGTGAGGTAGGGAGAATAGTAAATAATAGCAAGGAGGTTAGAATGACACCCAAGTTTCTGGCTCCAGCAACAGGAAGTTGCTGAAAGTAATTTAAAATACAACAATTCAAGGGGCACCTGGGTGGCTCAGTAGGTTGGGCATCCTACTCTTGATTTGAGCTCATGTCATGATCTCAGGGTCGTGGGATCGAGCCCCGCTTCTGGCAGCAGGGCAGTGTGCAACATACTCAGTGAGGAGTCTGCCTGAGATTCTCTCCCTCTCCCTCTGCTCCTCCCCTGATGCACACGTGCACTCTCTCAAATAAATAAATCTTAAAAAAAGAAAATAATTTAAAAGAACCAATTTGCATTTGTCTGTTGTATTTATCTCCTAACAGTAGCAACTAAATAATATCTCAAATTTTTAAAAATCAAAATTCTCATTACTTTATTAGACAATATTTACAAAAGAGATTAGTGGTAAAAAGATGTTTTTTGACACTGTCAAACAGTGGACCATAAAGGACCACATTCTAACAATATATTTAGACTTTTAAAGAAAATAATACAGGCAGTTGTGTTTACAATGATCTATTTGCCCTGGGTATCTAATACATCTACATACACATTTATTTCCAGAATTGTTAAGATGTATTATATAAAATACTTATCTGCAATTGAGAGAGATGGCATAAATGACTTCTAAAGTTTGAAGATTCTAAAAATGAGCTGCTGAGTTACTGACCTCTTCCTAGCCCCACAGGGTTCTAAACTGTGCAACTTCCATAGACCAGTAGAGGGCTGCAACAGCTCAGAGAAAATGGTTAAGGCGTAGCTTTTCTTGCATCGCCGGCACTGGGAGCTGAAAAAATTACCAATGGCTAAAGTAGAAATCTAATAGAATATATGTATTCACTCCACTGTCAACATATTCTAAAAGGGGTCAGGAGTAATTACCCAAATCCTGAAAACTAGAAACACTCATTATTAACCATTTTGCCACCAGCTCCTTTCTCTTCTGTCAAAATGGTAATAAAGTGTTTGGGAGGCCAAGTAAAATCTCACCAACATACAGTAATAAGGAGGAAAAAAGTCAATCAAAATGAGTTAGCAAATCATCACTTCCTTTCAGACCCACTACACCACACTGCTCCTACCAAACTAATCTTCCTAAAAACAATTAGGTTATTCTTACGTCTACTTTATCAATTCTGTTCTGCATATAGTACAGTGTTGAAGTCTAACTTTCCCTTGCCTAGATTTTAAGGTAGATTTCTACCTCATGTATACAATCTTATTTTCAACTCCCCTTCTCAGACCATTCCTACTATTATATATATACTATTACATACAATATGCAATAAAGTTAAAATGGAAAGAGTCGTTGAAGTGAACTTTGAAGAAAGAAACAAAATTACATAGGTCTAGAGAAAGGGAAATGCCACTGTTGGAAAGTTTGTACAAAGAAAGGGAGATAGCCTGAGGGAGCGAGGAAATAGATCCAGGAAAAGCATATAGGGGCTTCCACTGAATTTGTAATGTTTAATTCTTAAGCTGGGGATAGGTACCCAGGAAGTTCATTATGCTGTTTCCTGTACCTTTTATATTATTGAAATATTTCAAAATAAAAAGATTTTGATATTTTAACTTTGCCCCCTTCTCCTACCCCTCAAAAGACAACATAAATCTGGTGCCATTCTAAATACTCCTCACAGTTTAATTCCAAGTAATGCCCTAACTCACTTTTACCGCTTTCTTTTAAAATGAAAGGGCACATACTTTACCTTCAAATGGAAGGATTTTTAATTGTTTAGATCATTTGGTGTACTTTTGACATTGGTACATAAAAATATAAGAGACTTAGGATAAAGGTCATGGCATTAATAAAAAAAAAACAGTTTACAAGAATCACTGCTTCTATAATTATAAACCTGTGATCCTGAAACTCATCTTTATGCCCAAACTCTTTATGCAGTTGAGAAGCTGCTGAAATTAGTACCTTATGAGAGAGCAGTGCTAGTGGAAGTATTAAATTATTTCTAATCTGCATACCACACTATTCCTACCCTGACCCAACTACAGCATCAGTTGTAACACTGCTTCAAAATAGAGCCAAAATTTATAGCTTTCATATGACTTCACATCAGGGTTGAATTGTTTAGGCTTTTAGTACTTACCTGCTACCTCTCTTTTTCTGTATCCTGCATACTGTCCAACATAACCTACTTACTATACTACACACAAGAGTTCAGGATAAGTGCACATTTCAGGGCACTTAAAAGAAAACATGCTCTTAACTGGCTTAAGGTAATATATGTATGTATTACTGGTAGCTTTTCTTGGCCACAGCAATTTAGAATTATAAACTGGTTCCTTACCAAAGTATACTGAAGAAAGTGACAAGGAAAAATATGGTAATGGGGGAACTGGAACAGAGTAAATTCAATGTATTAAAATAACTGTAAGAGAGTAACAAGAAAACGGTAGTATTGTGAAAACTCCAATCCTCACAGGAAGGAATACATGCATATTTTGTCTTACTTTTAAAAAAAGAAAACATTTCTGGATACATAACCACACAAATGTTATAAAGTGGGAAAAAAGAGGCACATCTCACTGATAGTACCAATATTAAAACAGCCTTATCTATCAAAAGGAAATATACTATAAAAATAATGCCTAAAAACACAAGTTTAGGACTATTTAAGAATATAATAATTCTAGATCAAAACTGAACTTAAATTTTCAAGTCAGTGATTCTTAGTCTTTTGGACAGACCTATTTCAGACCCTGAAAGCATATTCACTAAGGAATCTGCAATATAATTTCAAAATGTTTACAAAACCTCTCCCTAATTATGGATTCTTGCTTTAAGTAACTAACTCTTCCTGCTAGATCTCAAGCTCCATAGAAGCAGAGAATGTCATCTTCTTCAGGTATGTGCTTAGAGCACTGGGACCTAAAACCTTAAAACCTAACAACCTTACCAATGATCTTCTTGTCTCTCACTGAATTCCATACAATTTCTACAATTATTTTCTAAGAAAATCTGCATTACATCATTTCCCATCTTGCAAATTCATTTTTATTAAGTTCTTCATCCTAGTAATTTCATGTGCTATCTTTTCTCCCTTAGTCTTCTTATGCCAATCAAATCATTCTCCTGTCACTGGCATTGGGGTGATTCTCGGTCATTCAATAAATATACAGTGACTCTTTACAGTGTGATGAAATTTAGGTGTACAGCACTGAACAAGACAGACACGATCTATGTCCTTGCAGGGCTTACCACGTTCCTTTCTACACCAACCAGAAAGCAATTTAGATGTTTAAGAATAATACTGTCATGGGGTGCCCAGGTGGCTCAGTCGATTAGGCATCCGACACTTGATTTCAGCTCAGGTCATGATCTTGGGGTCGTAGGATTGAGTCGCACATCCGGCTCTATGCTCAGTGCGGAGTCTGCTTGTCAGTCTTTCTCTGCTCCTCCCTTGCTCATGCTCTCCACCCACCTCAAATAAATAAAATCTTAAAAAAAAAAAAAAATACTGTCCTCTTATTTCACATGTTTTTGTTTTGTTCACTTAGTGTAAACCCTTAAAAAAGACAGAGACCATAATAATGTCTTTGCGTGTATTTTCCCAAACACCTGCCTCAACAATAAGTGCAATGCCGTTCATAGATACATTTATTTAAAATTTGTTAACTATGAAATGTTTAAAATCTTTATTATATCCATAATATTTGTTCAACTTGAAGATTCAGAAGTAAAAAGATAAAAATTCTAGTTACTTTCAAATTCAATACCCAGCAATAAACTATCACACTGTCAGAGTGGATCATTCAAGCCCTTTCACTCTTCATAAACATCCATAATCCGTAACACAAAATAATTACTTTTCCCTAAAAGGGTAAACATGTATCTATTATTTTATCCTTTTTTCTCTTAATAATATCACCAACTTCTTTGAAGGTGTACTTTTGTGAGGAAACAATACAGCCACAGATTTTAAACAAATCTCATCTCTAAAATGGGACTCAGATACAGGGTACCTGGCTGTCTCAGTAGGTAGAGCATGTGACTCTTGATCTCGGGGTCTTGACTTCAAGACCCATGTTGAGTGTAGAGATTACTCAAAAATAAAAAAATATATGGGAATAAGATAAACTTCACAAGGTCACTGTTAGGAGTGAATGAAAGGTTATATGGAGAGCCTATTATCAATCAAAGAACACTTGTAATAACACCTGTATCGGTCAATAGGTACTTCATAACGAACATGACTTAAATGTTAGACTCCAGTTTTCCACTATGCTCAAAGGATTCTGTTTTCTGCTACTTCTTCCCTAATATCTGAGTTCACAAAAATTATAGACAGGAGAAATTCTTGGACTCGGGGTGTGAAGGCATAATAAAAGAGCCCAAAGAGTTATCATGTCAAGGTTAACAGTTTGGAGAGAGCCAGTTTCTTCTGGGGTTTGCCAAAAGGCTGCAAAATGCAAGTTCTGATTCAAATGATAAATATAACATATAGAATAATGTTATAATAATTATAACATATAGAAGATTAACAATCTCTAATATACAAAGAATATCCAGAGGGGGAGGTTGGAGAATTGTTAACTCTTTTATTACATAGTTTATTTATTTATTTATTTATTTATTAAAGATTTTACTTATTTGAAAGAGAGAGACACAGTGAGACAGGGAACACAAGCAGGGGGAGTAGCAGAGGGAGAAGCAGGCTTCCTGCTGAGCAGGGAGCCCGATGCGGGGCTCGATCCCAGGACTCTGGGATCATGACCTGAGCCGAAGGCAGATGCTTAACCGACTGAGCCACCCAGGCGCCCCCATAGTTTTTTATTTTAATAATAAGCATATATTATTTTTGTAATTTAAAAACACAATAAAAGTGTTTTTGAAATTGTTTAAATTCTTGATTGCCACTCTTGGAGATTTCCAATAAGAAGGAACAAAGAGAGAAAAATAGCCAAAGGATATGAAGTGTCAATTCACAGAAGAGAAAATGCAAATGATTATTTCCTGATATATTAGCTAATATCCAAATTCCTGTAGCTAAAATCAATATTCATACCATAATTAAAGACAAGAGCCTTGAAATATAAAATATAAGTGGTAATACTTAAATCTAATAACACAAATTTTAATTGTCAACCAACAACAGATAGGTATAGATTTTTTCCACTGGGTGTTTGCAAAAGCAAAGGAACACTGGCGTCTGAGGGGGAAGGAGGAGCCAGGAGGAGGAAAAAGGACAAAGGAAAGGAAGAATGAGTAAGCCAATTTTCTGTCAAACATTCCTGTTTACTTTCAATGATATGAGGACAAATAGAAACTCAGTAAAGAGGTATTTTTTTGTCCTGTTCAATGCAACTTAAAGAGAACATTCTTTTTTTTTTTTTTAAGATTTTTCTTTTTTAATTTATTTGAGAGAGAGAGAATGACATAGAGAGAGCATGAGATGGGGGAGGGTCAGAGGGAGAAGCAGACTCCCCGCTGAGTGGGGAGCCCGATGCGGGACTCGATCCTGGGACTCCAGGATCATGACCTGAGCCGAAGGCAGTCGCTTAACCAACTGAGCCACCCAGGCGCCCGAGTACATTCATCTTTATTCTTGGGATGAACACTGGAAGTCAGGGATAATTTCTGAAGGTTGAATAACCACCACTGGATGATCCACCTCAACATAAATCTATGAATGAATTAGGTTGATCTTAAGAAAAATTTCTCTTAAAGTAACAAACTTACATTTATATAGCACTTATAAATTTCAAGTTAGTTCATGAGTACTAGTATCTAAAGTTGGAGATATTCCAGTGACACCTTTTTGAAGTATCTTCATAACTAGATATGTAAGATATCTACTCTCATCATTGATTAAAATAACATATATGAAAGTATCTAACAGTACCTTAAGTACAGAAGCTCAATAAAATTAAACTTGATCACCAAGTAACTTTCAAATACTCAAAATTAAACTCTGGTGAAAAAGGACTTACTTTAACTCAGAGGTTGCAAGACTTTGGTATAGAACAACAGAATGTAACAAGGCTTTCTTCCACCTTATAATATTTTTGTGCAAATTAACGTAAGAAACATTCTGTAAAATTTTAATTTTCTCCTCTGTCATTCTCAATCACCACTAATTAGTAAAGTGGTATAAAGAAGGTTTTTAGTATTTACTTCTACCTGCTTAAGTTTCAAACAGAAGAGGTCTAACAAAATAGAATGAAAGCTGTGTACAATGTGCCTTTGGTAGAAGAGAGAGTAAAAGTATGTGTGTTTTTTATCTCTTCCTTTAGATTTACTAATGCTTCTCTTTCTCGAGTGAATTTCAAGAGTCTAGCATTTTGCCAGAGAATTTTAACCTGGATCCTACCCATGGTTCAACACCATCAGGTTAACTGATGTTTTACTGATCTCAGAGTAGTTGGGAAATTCAAGGGATCTGATGTAAAAAGTACTTCATGAACTGGGGTGCCTCAGTGGCTCAAGTCAGTTAAGCATCTTGATTTCGGCTCTTGATTTCAGCTCAGGTCATGATCTCAGGGTCCTGGCATCCAGCCCCACATTGGGCTCCCCACTCAGCAGGGAGTCTGCTTGAGGATCTTCCCCCCCCCCCCCCCGCCTTCATGTGCACACTCTCTCAAATAAATAAAAAAAAAAATTCTTTGTGAACTACACAGCACCATAATTCTTACATACTATTATCTTGTATCCTGAGTCAATACAGCTATTTCTAGGAAGAGAGAACCACACATGCATGGTTTTCATTCTCTGTTAGAATTCAGGAGGCAGACAAAACTCCCATGTAGGACGAAGAACAATCTGAGAAGCTACAAGATTCTCTCACACCTCTTTCAAGTAACACAATAGTTTAAAAATATGATACTTGGAGGTGCCTGGCTGGTTCCATCAGTAGAGCATGTGACTCAATCTTGGGGTTGTAAGTTCGAGCCCCACATTGGGTATAGACATTATTTAATTTAAAAATAAAAAAAAATCTTTAAAAAGAGAAAATATGGTATTTATCACTAATATTTGTGACACTTCCCCCAATTATGGCCCAAATACAAACCGAAAGCCAGAAAAGTATACTACTACATATTCTGAAACAATTTTTGTGCAATAAGCAAATATCAAGGTATTGGCCAAAGAAGAGACAATACTTAAGATGCCAAAGAAAAAGAAATTATTTCCACCTTATTACTTGCAGCTTCATGTTTACCTCTTCTACTTATCTCAATCTGGAAGCATTTCTGTGTTTAAACTTAATTTTCTAAGCATTTCAGAGTTTGAATTTCTTGGAATTTTGGAGGGTCTCATTAATTGGAAAATCTAGTCTTAGATGCTATTTTTCTAAAATGGACAAATTTACTATAAAAGTAAATTACTTATAAAAGTCCTAAATGAGTTTGGTTAGTGATCTTTTTTCCTCCAGTCACATACATTTCTTTAGAAAAATGGCATCAACATCAAGGTGGAGTTTGTTAAAATCACCTCTTGTAATGTTAACAACCGTAGTCCTTCCGTAGCTGCTGAGATTAATTTGCTTCTGACAACTAACATAAAAAAAACCCAATAGTTATCTCAACATCTCAGAAAAGGCTTGCTGCCTACCTTCCAAGATTCTCATAAAGCGTTTACTTTTCTTTTTGTTTTTTTGACCAACACAGTAGAAGGTAGAATAGCTGGCCCCTAGACATTTTCACAAAGTCTGAAATTTAAGAAACACTGCCTTAAAACTTCAAAATCAGCTGAACACTCTTAATTAGAGGCAGAGCACAGACAAACAGTTAAGAACGGGAACAATAACAGTCTGTCACTTTTTTTTAGGTCTGTGAATATCTACACATCGCATAACAGTTCAAAGCCTCATTTTCCTCAGCCATATGTTAAAATAATAATAGTACCTGTTTCACAGGGTTATTTTGAAAATTATCTTAAATATTTTACTTAAAACTTTGAACACAGATACATTCATATTCTAAGTGCTCAATGAATGTTTGTCATAACTTTTAGCTTCAAGATTACAGGTAATCTACATACACAACAATAAACAATATTCACATATGTGTTTCCAGTATTATCAATTTAAAGCACTAGAAGAAAAGGTCTTTAAACATAACACCGAAAGCCAACTAACAAAAACTGTCTGAACATTTCTATATTTTTAGATGTACAAAATAACCTCAACACAAACCATTCAAAGCTGAGTTTATGAAGGAAATTATCTCCTGTTATTGCCATATGTGGAAACTAGCAACAGACAAATTAACATTGCAACTAAGATACTTTCACTATTACTTTTTAAAAGCCACTGTTAAAGAAACAGATTATGCATGCATGAGTGTAAATGAGAATGTTTTCAAATGCTATATGGAGAAACTTCATATTCTCCAGAGGAAGTCAGGCTCTAACAACTGCAATATTTAAAA
This sequence comes from Phoca vitulina, assembly GCF_004348235.1. NCBI lineage: Eukaryota > Metazoa > Chordata > Mammalia > Carnivora > Phocidae > Phoca > Phoca vitulina. The sequence continues at coordinate 1,345,163 of NW_022589808.1, forward strand.
TGTTCATAAGAGGCTTTACTAAGATTAGAACTAAGTGGGGATCAGAAAATGTATCTACAGGGAGTTATAATCTGTAAAACAGCAGGTGTTGGAAACAATAAAGCTAAGGCTAAGCAAAAACCTAGGGATCTAGGCACCTTGTAACACAGTAAAACTATTTTTTAAATATTGCCACTTTTTATATGTATAAAAGTTTACTGTTTTACCTTGTGCTCTCCATATGTAATCACACTTGTTCCATCCAACAACCCTGTAAATTATTTAGGAAAATTACTTTTTGTAGATTAAGAAGATTCCTCAAAGTTAATGTGATTTGTCAAGAACCACAGTTAGGAAGTAATAAATCAAGATTTTTTTTTTTTAAATCAAGAATTTAAATTGAGGCCTTATCACTTATATTTCAATATTTTTTCCACTACTCCATAAAACTACTTCTTAAAGAAAGAGGTATTAGCATTTTCACAGAAAGGAACCTCTAGGCCCAACCACAAACTTTTTAAATAGGCTGTCCTGACTTGGGTAAGTCATTTCACCTTACCAGGACTTTAATTTCTCTTGAGGAAAATAGACTAGAAAATTTGAGTTCCCTTCCAGTTCTAAGGACAAATCACCATGACTGTACCCTTTACACAACACAGGCATTTTAGAAATACATTTCAACGTTAATTTTAGCAACAAGTTCCAAGTCACAAAATAATGTGAACAACTCTTAAGCAACCTATTCCAATTATCAGACAATTTTTTCATGCCTTTCTGATAGATACTGATTCAGTATCATTAAGTTTATATACAGAAAACAGCCTAAACCTCTTACTATGATGGAAATAATCTCATAGATCATTCTCTTTTCAGAGTGTAATAATGCTCTTAAAACATGAGAATGAAGAAAATTTAACTACCAGTCAACTAACGCCAACAAATTGAATATTTTTACTATTATTCTTCTTACTCCTTAGAATAAAGACCTCTTTTCCAACAAAGTGTTTTTCAAATATCCCACTGACTCCCATTTTCTACAATCTACCTCAGAAGACTATCACATTTTCCAACAACTTCTATAGGAACAAAAAGGAATATATAAACACCTTGATAAAAACATCTTCATTTTAAATTCATTCCACTGAGGAGGCACTTGTCTCCAAACAAAATTCAGGCTTTTTTTTTTTTCTTTTCTTCCTGATATTCAAGAACTAAAACCAGAGACTGAACAACATATTTTCACCTACTAAATTCTTTCCTCATCGGAATATTTTAGTTCTATTCTTCCTCAAATATTCCTCATGGAATACTCAACCCTAGATTTTCACTTTCCCAGCTCTGCTTGCTCATAAAACCATACTAACAACAACTATGAGATGAAGAACATTAAAGGCATCCTGTTTTTCTTTTTTTCCTTTTTTCCTTCCATGAATACCACTTAACACTTAGATTTTAGCTCATTTTAACACCTTGCCTGCCCCTAAAATATAACACATATCCTGAGTAGTTAAGCTTGATTTTAGTCAAACCGACTGCAGATCTTCCTTTAAAAGAAATTTAGTTAGTACTTGGTGTCAACTTTATAAAAGATCTTTAAGTAGTAAAACCTTTCTCCTCTTGCCTATAATCTGGGGAAACATTTTGAGTCTTTAAATATTTTTTTGCGTTTAGCCCAAATTAAAGACTTTTCCCAACAAGATTAGTTAATATAATGACTTGATCTTATATAGTCAACACTATCTCATTTTGTTTTTAAGCCACTTGGCACCAATAGAGCATATGTTCTGCCAGTTCTGAGCTAATCTCCAGGAAAGCCTTTGTATAATAACTGAAGAAACTGAAACAGATCAGTGCCCGAGATTTTTAGCAGCCTACTTGAGCATATGTTTTTAATAAGCAGTCAATTTATTTTAAAATAGCTATTTTACCGTTTCGCCTTCCTTCATAATTTACGTAAACCTTTTTAAAATAAAAAAGGAGTACGACTAAGAACACAGGTTCAACTTCAGGATTACAGATAATTCCAAGGCTTTACACATCACTGAATCTGCAACCCATTTCACCCGCGTTCGCAGTTTAGCCGCCGGTGTCCAGTGGAAATTACAATGTCAACGACTACACTGCTTAAAATGTCTCCTACGGTTTCAACTGGTGCAACAGTGTTAACTTCCCATCCCAAACTGTTTCTTACTGTTATTATTAAAACAGCTGTCAGCTGGGCTTCGGTAACCTCTTTGTACAACCGTTTATTCAACGCTTTGGGATCCTCGAAGTGCGTCACATCATATTACCCCTCAAAATGAGATCTAAGAACCTGACGTGCTCCAAGGGTCTACGAACACCATTAGAATGAGCATTTGCAGAACCATGAAAAGAACCAACTGCCCAATGCGGCAAAGACAGATTACACTGGCATTTAAGACAGAGCTGCAGCGTGCCGCTCTCCTTTCCCCTGAGACTATTAAAGCGGCAATTTCCCTTCTCCCTTTCATCTTCCTCTCCCCTGGACCCCGATACCTCCTATGCTCCCTCCGGGAGTGGCCGCAGCGGTGTCCTGCGGCCGCGCCCGCACCCTGGCTCCGGGCGGGCGGGCGCGCGCGGCGGGCTGGGCGCGCCCCCACCCCCTCCCCGCCCCGCCCCGCCGGGTCCGGCCGCGGCACGCCGGCGGCGCCCTCTCGGGCCGCGCACACTCGCACGCACACGCTCCTCCCGACCCCGCCATGTTCCGGGAGGCGGCGGCAGCCCAGCCCCGGGAACGGCGGCGGGGGGTGCCCCGCCAAGTCCCCCCGCACCGCCCCCGCCCTGCTGGCAGCTCCTGGCCGCGCCGCGGCTCCTCGGGACTCCTGGAGGGGCGGCGGCGGGCGGGCGGACCCGCGCCGGGGCCACTAACGGCCTGTCACTGTCAGGCCTGCGGCGCCGCGGGCCGCGCCTGGCCAGGCCGGCCGGCACGAGACAGGGTGGGCAGGGCGCGTCCCCTACCTTGCTCTGGGGAGGGGGGACGGGAGCAGCGCAGAACTGAGGGGTCTCCTCCCAAGCGCCGGGGACGGGGCTCGAAACCGCGCCCCTCCTTCCTCCTCGCCTGTCGCCACGCCCCCCTCACCCTCACGGACCCGAGGCACGATCGGCGCAGGAGGGTTTACCCCCTGAACGAGTGCCTCAGTGATGCCGTCGCTGTCGTTGTCTTCGTCGCCGCTGCAACCGCCACGAACGCCGCGGAGGCCGGGCTTGAAAACATCTCCGGTCTCCGTCCGTCTCTCACCACAGCCTCCTCGCTCCCAGGACAGCGCCGCCCGGCGATTGGCTGCGACACAGGCACGTGACTCCGCGGGCACGGGACGGGCGGCGTGACCGCCCCGCCCCCAGCGCCTGCCCGCCCCTTCCGCCGGCCCCTCCCCGCTACCCCGCCGCTCTTTCAACTCTATGGAGAAGCTTCCCGAGCCGTGGGGCGGAGGAGTCGGAAGGTACCAAGTGAGAGGCGGCGGGGGTGCAGGCCGGAACTCCTCTCTAGTTGCTCGGACCTCACCGCACCCTTCCCAGTGTCGCCGTCTCCGTCCGCCGTCACCGGCCGGAAAACAGAGGGGGAACCTAGGGATGCGCAAGAAAGCAGCGCAGACTCCGCTGACGCTGCGGGGCCGGAGGGCTCTGAAGTCTCTTTTTGTCGCGACCATGGCAGTGGATGTGACTGGAAACTTCTGGAAATGGCGGCGGCGGCGAAGAGGCTGAACATAGGGTATTCACATGTTATTTTTGCAGGGCGGGTGGGCGAGTTTGTGAGGTCGAACCCGGAAAAATATGTCTAAAGGCAGAAGCAGGGTATCTGCCCCCTAAATTCTCAGCTGCGAACGGCTGGACGCGTCGGGGCCCCCATGTCCGCGCGGCAGTGCGCTTGCGCACCAGCGGGACAGCACCTGCACTGGAGCCCAGGGGACCCTGACGCGTGCCGGGACTTCGGCGGCGCACCGACGCGCCCGCCCTCACCTGCGCTAGGTGGGGCCCCAGTGCCAGTTCGAAAGTACATTAACGTGCACCTGTAGCGGGGACATCGTGAACCCCACAGTACGCTCTCTTCCATTCACACCTTCGAGTGACCTTTTTAGAGAAACAATTCTCTCCACATCCGAGATAATATTTCAGAGGGAACTGCTCAAGTACTGGAGAAGAGTGCGTGAGGAAAATTTACGGTCTGGGACTACCAGCAGCGGGTACTCTTATTTCTGGACGCTTTTTATTTACATCGAGGTTAGTCTGCGACAGTTTGTACATTCCTTTACTTAACCACCAAAGGAGTTACATAATCAGATGGAAACCATTTTATTCTGACTTACTTTTATTTACATCGAGGTTAATCTGCCACGGTTTGTACATGCCTTTATTTAACCACGAGAGGGGTTACATAATTGGACGGAAACCACCTCCCTCAATAATGGTCTCTAAACTACAGCACCTATTTATGACTTAATGGAGTTACAGATTTCTTTATGTCACTACAGATGATGTGACACTTTAGACTTGACACAAAGTTAAATCTCAACAAATTATGTAAAGCATAAACTTGCATTAATAATGATCACTTTTTCCCTTCCTAGTTTCCTGATTTCTCCCACCTATAAAACATTAGGTTCAATATGAAGAATAAGAGAGCACCTTAGGCTAGAGGTGGAATATTGTTACATATTTTTTTTTAAGATTTATCTGAGCAAGAGCGAGAGCTTACGGGTGGGGGGAGGGGCAGTGGGAGAGGGAGCCCCATGGAGGACCTGACCTGAAGGCAGATGCTTAACCCACTGAGCCACCCAGGTGCCCCTACTGTTACATTTAATATGGATATTTATGGCATGAAATACAAAGAAACCCACTAAAAATTTAACCAACTCACATCTCTTCAAGTCATTGAGTTCTCATTTAAATCATGGTCATTAGTATTGATGGCAATGGCAATTGCTATTTCTATAGCACTGCCTCACTTCAAAATTGAAAGGTAAGCGTGAATTTGCTGAAGTAAATTAGCCATAATTTATGGCAACAACTATATGTACAACCGTATTATTTAAAATTACTGAATATATGGGGCGCCTGGGTGGCTCAGTTGTTAAGCTTCTGCCTTCAGCTCAAGTCACGGTCCCAGGGTCCTGGGATCGAGCCTGGCATGGGCTCCCTGCTTAGACGGGAAGCCTGCTTCTCCCTCTCCCACTCCCCCTGCTTGTGTGTGTCTGTCAAATAAATAAAATCTTAAAAAAAAAAAAAATAATAACTTAATATATGAAAGATTCCTAAGACAACTGTGTTCCAGGGCACTGTATTGACTACACTCAATGGGACAGCTGCAAAAAAAATTTCTTAATGTCCATATTAAGATTATATGGGCAAATTATAAATCAGCCACAATTTATTATTCAAAAGGAATAAATAATAATAATAACCTCAGGAAGGCAAGAGGAGCTAATTTTCCTTTTCAATGTGAAACTAGAAATATAAATCAAGAAATTATTATTATAGCTATTACAGATAGATGTCTCAAAAGAAGTCTGAAGAGAACAAGTTTATATCCACAAGCTAGTTGGTTAGTAAGCTAAGACTTTTAATTGCATAGCCCTGTCTTTTGTTGGCTCAAATCTTCAGCATGTGGGTAAAATAAGTTTTCATAATAGTACTAATTAAGGTCAAGGACCCCAAGCATTGAACCTCAGTCTTAGCCAAAGTTAAGCAGACACTTAAAACATGTATACAGTTGACTCTTGAACATGGGTTTGAACTGCATGGGTCTGCTCATATATGAAATTTTTTTTGATAAGTGAAGTAAGGTAGATGTACATTTTCTTTTCTGTAACTTTACTGTGAGAATTCAGTATATGATACATGTAACATAGAAAATGTGTTAATCAACTGTTTCTGTTACCAGTTAACAGTAGACTGTTAGTAGTTAAATTTTGAAGAGAGTTAAAAGTTACAGGAGGATTTTCAATTCGGAAAGAGGTGGGTTGGTGCCCCTACTACCCCGCCCCCCCAACGCGGGTCATTGTTTGAGTCAGCTGTATTTGATATCTGAATTAGAAGCCATTCTGCAAATTTTACCCTCTTACCAGCTTATTTAGTTCTTCACACCTTTATAATTAAGTTCTGCTACATTAAGTCCAGCTAAATCAGATCATTCAAAAAATCCTGCCATATTTCAGAAAGATGAATGTAATAAATGAAAAATGCAATCTCAGATCATAGCTTGTTATATGACTTAGTCTATACATATATAATGCCTCTGCAGCAAATACGCTTATAACTGTTATTATGTGTTGTTGGATTTTCTGGAGCAGTGGCCCCATCCAATTACAGCAAGTAACTGTGAGCAATCAGTAGTTTCCTCTAGCAACTTTTAGCAGTTGCTACCAAAAAACCGGTATTAGATTGTCAGTGGAGAGAATGATAAATTGTTTATTTTTGTCATTAAACAGCAGTAAGATTTCCTCCTCAAATACCCCCTTTTTAAAAAACAGCACAGAGTTAGGAATTGAGAAGAGGAAATGAGGGAGCAAGTGGTGGTAAACACACAAATGATGGCTACCTCTCCCTACAGGTCTGAGAAATAGGCCAGGTTTAGCTGTCATCTCTGAAAACGGGTAAGGAAATTTTAATCAGTGTGTTCATATACATTTTAAAACCATACTGGATTACTGTAATAAAATTTTACCTGCCAGGTGTTTTTAAAAGCTAATCAGAAAACTCATTAAAACCAGTATTATGTTAACACTGATCGGGTTTTGTAAGAAAAATAGGCAAAAAAATTAAGCAAGACTCAAAATCCTAATATATACTACTGCAATACAATGTAAGTGATGATCTAAGACCTACAGAATTTTTTTTTTTTTAAAGATTTTATTTATTTATTTGACAGAGAGAGAGAGACCGCGAGAGAGGGAACACTAGCAGGGGGAGTGGGAGAGAGAGAAGCAGGCTTCCTGCAGAGCAGGGAGCCCAATGCGGGACTCGATCCCAGAACCCTGGGATCATGACCTGAGCCGAAGGCAGATGCTTAACGACTGAGCCACCCAGGCGCCCCAGAATATGTTTTGATAATGGTATAACAGTATGCCTATAGTTATAATAATCTAAAATTAATTTTCTATTTCTAAAATAGTACATAAAAATTGATAATCGGTGCATATCCCTAATACATGTCTTTGTTTTTTCACCCAGTATTTGAAGTTTCCCCACTTCTAATTTTTCTTCTAATAAAAAAAAAAAATTATGTCAAAGTAAGGCATTTTTATAAAAGTCAATAGGTCAGGAGGGCCCTAGGATAGAAGAGAGGCATTTTCATTGTGTTACCTTTCTATGCCACTTAAGAAATTATTGTTATTGTTTACCTTCTCAGGTAAAAAACAAAAACTGAATTTTAAAGATATTCTTAAAAATAATCATGTTTTTAAGCATCATAATTACTACTAGTGACTGGTTAGTCTGCCAGAAGAACAAGGCCAAACAATGACTTTGAGAAATCCTGAAACGATTGATTTAGATTTATCCCTGCATTAAAGCTATTAATTTTTTTTCAACTTGCAAAACTAATGCACCATAGCTAGTTTCTTGAATGTATATAATACACAGGTTTACCCTTTGTTTGAAGTTGACATATGCATTCAACTGAAGAATGTATTTTGCATATCGACTGTTCTTTCCAACTCAGATTGTACTTCCAGTCTCTTTGCCCAGTTTCTATATACTTGCAGTATACAATAACCAAGTGCCTTCCTTTTATAAAAATGATAAACAATACTTCTAGAGACTACTTTATCCTCCTTACACCTCTGCTTGAGGTGTCACTTACCAGTTGGAAATGTAGTTAACAATTATGTGCTGTAAATCTAAAAATGTTTAAAGGGAAGACTAACATAAACAAGGTCTATAGAAAGATCATGTTAAGACTTGGCTTTAAAGATGGAAAAGCAAAATATATGTGAAATTTGACAGTTTTTACTTCACAATAATCTAATATTATGGATAAAAGTGACCTGGCAGTTGAAAATGGATGACACTGGAGTGACTGTTAACTACATTATGAACTAATGTCTTCATAGTTAGCCAGAGATAGCAAAAGACTAAAATGGTACTCCGAAGTTTCAACATGACATTTATATAGCAAGTTGCTAGGTATACACCATGAAATGAACAAATAATATAAAAAGTTTATGTATATAGGAGATTCATTTTTATTTCTCCAGTGACAATATTCACAGTTGAATGTAAATTAAAGTCCTGCTTGGACACCAAAGCCAGGTCCTTTGGGTGGTTCAGTCAAAGACGTAAGACCTCCAGCTGGCTCACAAGAGAAGCGTCCACTCCTGAAAAGAGCAAGTAACATTAAACTATTAATGATTACCATTTATAAATATGTACTTAAAAAAATAGTTGTTACTTCACAACAGCCCAGTTAAGTAACTATTTTTCATCCAAGAGTTGCATGGATTATTTAATTCAAATATTTCAACTGCTGCAAGATTTTCAAAAGTTAAATATGAAAACGGACATACCAAAACTCACCATAAATATGAAAAATATAAAAGTAACACTACTAGTTCCATTTAGTGAGCAGTGTACATACATTATTAGCTCATTTACTCTTTACAACAATGCCATGAGTCAAGTAATACTGGCCTTATTTTACAGATACAGAAACGAAGGCTTAGGGGATTCACCATCTGTCCAAGGATCAGAGCTAAGAACTATAAGAAAATAACACAGGCCCAGGAACATTTTTAAAAATCATGCTTTAGGGGCGCCTGGGTGGGTCAGTCGGTTAAGCATCTGACTCGTGATTTCGGCTCAGGTCATGATCTCAGGGTTGTGGGATGGAGCCCTGCATTGGGCTCAGCGTGAAGTCCGCTTGAGATTCTCTCCCTCTCTCTAAAATAAATAAATAGGGGCGCCTGGGTGGCTCAGTCGGTTAAGCGGCTGCCTTCGGCTCAGGTCACGATCCCAGAGTCCTGGGATCAAGCCCCGCATCGGGCTCCTTGCTTAGCAGAGAGCCTGCTTCCCCCTCTCCCTCTGCCTGCCGCTCCCCCTGCTTGTGCTCTCTCTCTCTCTCTCTGTCAAATAAATAAATAAAATCTTAAAAAAAAATTTAAAATTAAAAAATAAAATAAATCTTTTTTAAAAATCATGTTTTAATAAACTAGAGCATTACATTTATTCTTTTTATATTTGAATTTTATTTAGACTGAGATCCACAATCACAGTGAACAGAAGAAAATACAGACTTATACATTATATTTGGAAATAAACAGTAATTAAAGGAAATGGGAATTTGAAGACTTAGGAGGGGTGTTCCTTAGAGGCACTGAAAACAAAGTATATTGGTATTCATATTTTTAAAAGCAATATTAGTAGTATTAATTTTTCAAAAACAGGTTCCAGACCAGAGTAGCTACCCACAGCCACAAAGAAAACAGGAACAGGTCCTTAGGTAGGAATCTATGAAGAGAGGTAAGCAGAGAGGTAGAAGAACCTGTCTTTTGTTCACCCCCACACATACTTTCCCAGGTAATCACTCACCTCTGCCCCTGTCTGACCTCTGTTGCTAGAGCCCAGGCTCACACCCACTCCTATTTTGCCCTTCCTATTTCCTGGCTTTGTTAATTTACCTGTTCCTGCCACAGATTTCAGCTGAAGAATTGTTCAATTTACATCTTTTTACTCCTTCTTGCTTTGCCCTTCACATTCTGTCATCAATCTTACAAGATTCTTTTTAGAGCCCCAGGAAATCATTTTTTGTTCAGGGGACAGGACAGGGATACCACATAATCATTTTAAGATCTTTCAAGCTATTACATTACACAATGCAAGTAACTACGTAGTGTATTGTAATGAAGAGTGCCTACAAAGTCAGAAATTAATTAATATATTTGCATTATAGGTTCACTACAAAAACCAGATCAAAAAACAGTTACTGTGAACTATCTGTCTGAATCTAAAATTACATAATGTAGGGTAAGTGGCAAAATGGTATCTAAACTTAATAAAAAACAGTATTTGGCTTTGTAATTTTTTTATGTTAACTAATAACACAGGTATACTTGCTTTTTGACTGCTAATGAAATAATGAAATTATTTTGGAGGACCTTTCTTCCCCTTTAGTAGGTTCCCTCTATGGTTTAAGCTCAACTACCTTCTTTACCAACACAAAGGATTCACTTAGGAAGATTATAAAAACTGAGGTTTTGAGAACAATAAATGGGAGAATTAATCACGCACACTGCCTGAACTCTTCAAGGAATTGTGAACTTTTGTATAAGAAAGTAATTTCAAGAGTAATCTGGTCTATTTTCCTAAAGTTCGTTCCATGCAATTACAGTCCCATGATCTACACTTCGGGGGGTGGGGGGGGAGTTTCAATGGCCTTTTATGTCTGCCTGCAAACTTTCTCCTTCCCTCACCCTTCACAAAATGCACATTAAAATGCTATAAAGGCTGTAAAGTCCACAGATTGTGTTTCATCTATAAATCTTATAACTTTCCCCTCATTTTATCTGTAAATATGCATCAGACACCAGAGGCAGTGATCTAGCCCTTCCATTCACAATTTACACTAGGGTTTTCACTTCATAAAAAACAAAAAATGATTCGCCTCAAGGGTTATGCTTAAAATGCCATCTATTAATTACCTTGTTCTTATTACAACTCAAAAGGTAAATCTGGTTTTTTAGCCATTCCAACACTACTTGTACATTCATCATTTTAACTCATTTGCATTCTAGAAAACTTGGCCTTTCTGTACATCAGGCTTAGAAGTACTTTTAAAGAAAAGCTACTTTATGAAAGATTAGTGCTTATCTTTTTAATATTCCTAAGATATACCCACCACTGCCCTCTACCTTTACTATAAAAAAACAAAAGTGACTTTACAGTCTAGAGTTATCCATAAGCAACCACCTATATTTTCTTTACACATCATATTATCTGTATCCCATAGAATTCTGCAAAAAGGTATCTTTATAAAACTAAATATGAAGAATTCAAATTGGACTTAAAATTAGTTTTAGTTAACCATACTAAAAAAAACTTCTACCTTTTAATTAGTAATTTCAAAGCAGGTTAAGTAATTTCAGGTTAAGTAATTTCAAAGCAGGTTAAGAAGTTATTTTTGGTACTTAAAAGAAAATGAAAATAACAATCTCAGCATAAATATTTAATGTCAAAATAAAGCACTGCCTTACCATCAGTTTAATACTTCCTTTCTACCCATCATTTACCAAAAACATAAAAAAACAGTTCTGAACCACACAGAGACATGAATCTTTTCCTGATTTTGGCCAGGGTAGACCTGGTAATGATACTCAGAAATCAGGTACTGCTGAACCAGTTTAATTTCTCCGGTTATTCAAGGACTCACAATGAGCACCTCCTTTACATATGTGAGCAAATTGCTTTATTATATAAATAGTAATAAAAAAAGAATTAGCCAGCTTTGGTTAATTTAAAGTATAGCTATAATAATATTTTGGAGTATAACTATAATTATATTTTGGTTACTACTATCATTGCAGTCTCTTTCATTACACTATATATCCAAAAAACTTGAAGGAGAGGAAAAGTTTTTGTCTTCTGATGCTGGGAAGACATTCTAGAACTACCATGTCCAAATACAGTCTCTACAGACACCACTTGTAGATGCTCTGCAATTACTGAAAAGTAAGTAGATTTACCTTTTTATTTTTTTAAAGATTTATTTATTTTAGAGGGATAGCATGGTGGGGGGGAGGAGCAGAGGGAGAGAGAGAATCCTCAAGCAGTCTCCCCACTGAGCACAGAGCCTGACTTGGGGCTCCATCCCAGGACCCTGAGATCATGACCTGCGCTGAAACCAAGTGTAGGATGCCCCTCAACTGACTGAGCCACCCAGGTGCCCCTATCTCTATTTTTTAAATAAGAGGGGCTACAAAGGAAATAAAAATAGGTTCAGAAACCAATAATTCTAAAGTTTTTTCGCTCAAATCTAGAACACTCAAAAAAATCCCAGTGAAGAACTATTTACAATTACTGACAAGCAACATACCTATTTAAAAATGCTTAACTGTGGTACTTAGTTAACTGTTTTATTAATGTTAAAATACAATGATGTTATAGTATCCTATGTTAAGAACACCAACAAACTAATTTCACCCCCAGTAATCTCATCCAGCCTTACGGCTTTAAATACCATCTATAATAATTGATGAATCCCCAATTCGTATTTCCAGTCCTAATCTATTTCCTAAATTCCAGGTTCAAATATACCTTTCAGCATTCTACCATGGATGTCTAGGAGGCATCACAACTTTAACCTGTCCCAAAGTGACTTTTCTTCTCCAAACTTGCTGTACCCCAACTTTCCTTTTTTAGTTAAAGGAACCATTGAGGTGCTCAGACCAAAAAGCTAGAAATCACTCATAATTCCTCTGCCCCACAACATGCACTAAATTTTAAACTATTCTCCACACAGTAACTAGCACAATAATTTTAACAAGATTACACATCATTTCCTGCTTTTTGAAAACATTCCTACAACAGCTTTTATTATATTTAGCATTCAAATCAAATTATGTTATCTGGGCCCCTATCTACCTCTTGAGAGAGTACACAGAACTGCTATTTATTACCAAGAGCAGGAAAACATTTAAAACAGGAATAAAGGGCACATTATAGTTCTTTTAATACACTGAAATACTATATGGCCATTAAACCCTACACATGTATTGAGAGAAGGAAAATTATACGGCATAAACAGAAAAAAACATAAAGGGCTTACAACTACATAAAACTACAAACATTTGCTAGTATTACAAAAAAATTCTGAGCAATATAAGCACTTAGAAATGGAATAGGGGTTTGTTTAGCAGCAAAAGTTCAGGTTCATAACTGAAAGAAAAGTAATTAGTATAACACAACTGCAGGATGGGAGCAACCTGGATGAACAGTGTTGGAAGTTAAAAAAGATCTAAGCATTCTAACTGACTATAAGTGCAATTATTGGTGAAATGTACCTGAAGTGAGAGTTGATGTAATTAGGCTGCATTATTATAAGCATAATGTCTAGAACAAAGAAGATAGTCCCACAATGCTCTGCACCGCTCAGTACGTATCTCAAATACTGTGATTAGTGGAAGTATCAAAAAAGTCAGCCAGAAAAGCTACAGAAGAGGGAAACCAAAACTATGTCATAATAAAGAAAAAAATGGAACAACGGTAGACATTAATTCTGAGAAAAAGATTTGGGGAAGAGAAGACACCTATTTTAAGTAAAGGAAGAGCTATCATTTAGAAGAGGTATAAAAGTTATGTCAGTTCAAAGGGCAGAACTGGACATGTAGGTGGAAATTAGAGGGAGACAAACTTTGGGTCAATCTTCTGACAAACAGTATGACCTTTAAACAGAACAGATTTTTATTTGTAGTAAATTCCCCTTCTCTATAAATATTCAAGTAGATACCAGATGATTATCTGAGAGGATTTTAGAGGGAAAAAAATAGTTGCTTTAGATGACAGGTTGCTTTCAATACTATCCAAAGATCCTGACAACTCCTGACAACTCCAAAGCTCCAACAACTTAGGGGATAATTTTTTTTTTTTTTTTTTTTTTTTGAGAGAGGGAGAGGGGGGTGATTAGGGGTTGAGGGAAAGGGTGAGAGAGAATCTTAACTCCACACTGGAATGGAGGGCTCGATCTCACAACCCTGAGATCATGACCTGAGCTGAAATCAATGCTTAATTTACTGAGCCACCCAGGTGCCCCTTAAGGGATAAAATTTTAATTTTTTTTTTTTAATTTTTAAAAAAGATTTTATTTGACAGAGAAAGAGAGAGAGCACAAGCAAGGGGAGCTGCAGGGAGAGGGAGAAGCAGGCTCCCCACTGAGCAGGGAGTCCGATGGGGGACTCAATCCCAGGACCCTGGGATCATGACCTGAGCTGAAGGCAGACACTTAACTGACTGAGACACCCACACACCCCTAGGGATAAAATTTTTTAAATTAAGTTTACATTAGGTTAAGCCATTAAAATTTATTGTATAGAAATAAAAGCATACCTTGGCCCAGGTTTTGGAATTTTGCCAGCTTTGAGCTCATCAATAATTTCTTCAATATCCTTAGGTGTCAGATCCTCCTAGAATAAAAAATTAAAAGTCATATTAAAATTACTTCCTACTACTGAAATCTGTATAAATACCTAATATCAATTAGCTTATTGTTTTTCTGTCTTTCTCAGCTCCCAAGTTAGTCACCAAGGTAGCAGTAACTGATTAACTCCTATATATAGTATATACTGTTAAATGTAGTATGCAAGAAGAGCTGTGGCTGAAGAGGCAATACACAGTAGTACTTTCAAGTGAAAGAGTTCTGCATTTTGAGTCCTGACTCCAACATTTAACAGCTAGTAATCTTTTTTTTTTTTTAAAGATTTTTATTTATTTATTTGAGAGAGAGAGACTGAGAGAGAGAGCACATGAGAGGGGGAGGGTCGGGAGGGTCAGAGGGAGAACAGACTCCCTGCCGAGCAGGGAGCCCGATGCGGGACTCGATCCAGGGACTCCAGGATCATGACCTGAGCCAAAGGCAGTCGCTTAACCAACTGAGCCACCCAGGCGCCCTTAACAGCTAGTAATCTTAAATAAGTTATTCAGCCTCCTTAAGTTTGTTTATTCACTTATAAACGTACTTCAAGAATGTTTTTGAGGATTCAGTGAGAAAATACATAAAACAGAACAGTGCCATGACACATGCTCAACAAATGCTATGTCCTTGAAGAACAGTGAGGTACAAACAGCAATTAGCACCAGCAGTCATAATAACGTAAAAGTAGATGCCTAACATCTCTAAAGATAAAATACTCTCATGATATCTTCTTTCCCATGTAAAATTCACTGTTTCCAAATTCACTTAATTTTTTAACAGAAAGGTAAAAGAAATTATTTTTGGAACGTATCTTAATGACCCTGACCCTCCAGTCCCCATTTCAGTGAGAGCAGCTCTATATTTTATACACTATGTACCTGTGTAAAATTTTTACCTCAAGAAATGGTTCTGGTATTTAAAATAATAAATACAGTTGAAACACACAGATACACATGCCCATGTGCCTAGCTGCACCCTAAGTTTAATCAAAGAGAGTCAAAATAGCATGGGTATGATTAAACTAAAAGAAAAATGCCTAAACCATACACCTACTCCCTCTCTAAAACTGTTAAGTACTTAAGAAAATGTTTTATAGGACTCTGATACTATGCTAGAGAAATCGTGATTCAGTACTGCATTTCCAGTGCCTCACCACACAGAAGTTCTTTAATATTTGTTCAATGCTTAAACATTTATAAAAATAAAACACTGCTTTCAAACTGCTTAGGGTTCAACAAATGTTCAGAACCTCATAGCTAAAAGGAATCGTTAAGTCATCTAATGATTTTATCTCCCCTAACTTTTTATTATGAAAATTTAAAAACCATACATGAATACCCATATTCCTACCACCTGTATTCAACAACCCAGGACACTGCAGTATACCAGCACAGACAGAAACGGAGATAGCTGGCCTGGAGAGTTCACTGAAGAACAGTCTGCGATCTCTCCGCTCTGAGGCAGACGGTTGGAAACGGTCTCTCGTGCTCTGACTCTCGGAAGAGACTCGGATAGCTGCCAGAGAACAAAAGCCCCAAAAAACCGGTTTCCACTGAGCCTATCCCCAGCCACAGGGAGCAGGGCAACTCTGCCCAAACAGGGTTGCCTGAGTAACAGCGCGGCAGGCCCCTCCCCAAGAAGACAGGCTGGGAAAACAAGAGACCAGCAATCCTAAATTCCCTAGAAAACAGGTGCATCTTGCTTGGGTTGTGGTCAATAAAATTTGGACTCTATACATTCCCTCAACCACCCCTCAACAGAATGACTAGGAGGAGGAACCCCCAAAACAGGAAAGACTCAGAGACTATGACTTATGCCACAGATTTACAAATAGATTCAGATATAACCAAGATGTTGGAGATGGAATTCAGGCTAGCAATTGTGAAGACGAAAGCTAGGATGGAGAAATCGATTAATGGCAACATAGAGTCTCTAAGGGCAAGAAATGAAAACTGAATTGGCAGAACTTAAAAATGCTATCAATGAGATCCAATCTAATCTAGATCATCTAACAGCTAGGGTAAGCGAGACAGAAGAACAAATTAGTGATTTAGAAGAACAATTAATAGACAAGAAGGGAAAAGAGGAGGCCAGGGAAAAACAACTCAGAATCCATGAAAATAGAATCAGAGAAATAAGTGACACCATGAAGCGTTCCAATGTCAGAATAATTGGAATCCCTGAAGGGATGGAGAAAGCGAGGACCAGAAGATATATTTGAGCAAATCGTATCTGAGAACTTCCCTAATCCAGGGAATGAAACAAACATTCGTGTCCTAGAGGCAGAGAGGACCCCTCCCAAGATCAAGGAAAACAGGCCCACACCCCAGAATGTAATAGTAAAACTTGCAAATCTTAGAACCCATCTTAAGGGCAGTTAGGGGGAAGAGATCCCTTACGTACAGAGGGAGGAACATCAGAATAACGTCAGACCTATCCACAGAGACCTGGCAAGCCAGAAAGGGCTGCAAGACATATTCAGGGTACTAGATGAGAAGAACATGCAGCCAAGAATACTTTTTCCGGCAAGGCTGTCATTTAGAATGGATGGAGAGATGCAGAGCTTCCAAGACCGGCAGAAACTGAAAGAATATGTGACCACTAAGCTGGCCTTGCAAGAAATATTAAGGGGGGTTCTATAAAAGGAGAAAGACCCCAAGAGTGATATACAACAGAAATTTACAAGGACAATCTATAAAAACAAGGTCTTCACAGGCAACATGATGACAATTAATTCATATCTTTCAATAATCACTCTCAACCTAAATGACCTAAATGCTCCCGTAAACGGCACAGGCTTGCAGACTGGATAAAAAGTACCCATCCATATGCTGTCTACAACAGACTCGTTTTGAACCTAAAGATACATCCAGACTGAAAGTGAAGGGATGGAGATCCATCTTCCATGCCAACGGACCTCAAAAGAAAGCTGGGATAGCAATTCTTATATCAGACAAATAAGATTTTAAACTAAAGACTGTAGTAAATATCTATGCCCCCAACATGGGAGCAGCCATCTACATAAGCCAACTGTTAACCAAAATAAAGAATCATATTGATAACAATACGTTAATTGTAGGAGACCTCAATACTCCACTCTCAGGAATGGACAGATCATCTAAGCAGAAAATCAACAAAGAAACAAGAGCTTTGAATGACACACTGGACCAGATGGACCTCATAGATATATACAGAACATTCCACCCTAAAACAACAGAATACTCATTCTTCTCGAGCGCACACGGAACTTTCTCCAGAACAGACCACATACTGGGTCACAAATCAGGTCTCAACCGATACCAAAAGATTGAGATTATTCCCTGCATATTCTCAGACCACAATGCTCTGAAACTGGAACTCAATCACAAGAAAAAATTTGGCAGAAATTCAAACACTTGGAAGCTAAAGACCACTCTGCTCAAGAATGTTTGGGTCAACCAGGAAATCAAAGAAGAACTTAAACAATTCATGGAAATCAATGAGAACGAAAACACATCGGTCCATAACCTATGGGATACTGCAAAGGCAGTCCTAAGGGGGAAATACATAGCCATCCAAGCCTCACTCAAAAAAATAGAAAAATCCGGAATTCACCGACTAACTACACCTTAAAGAACTAGAGAAAAAGCAACAAACGATGCCTAAGCCATGCATTAGAAGAGAAATAATTAAGATTACAGCACAGATCAATGAATTAGGAACCAGAAACACAGTAATCAGATCAACAAAACTAGAAGCTGGTTCTTTGAAAGAATTAATAAGACTGATAAACCACTGGCCAGACTTATCCAAAAGAAAAGAGAAAGGACCCAAATTAACAACATTATGAATGAAAGGGGAGAGATCACAACTAACATCAAGGAAATAGAAACAATTATTAGAAATTATTATCAACAACTATATGCCAACAAATTGAGCAACCTGGAAGAAATGGATGCCTTCCTGGAAACCTATAAACTCCCAAGACTGAAACAGGAAGAAATTGACAACCTGAATAGGCCAATAACCAGTAACAAGATTGAAGCAGTGATCAAAAACCTCCCAAAAAAAACGAGAGACCAGGGCCTGACGGATTCCCTGGGGAATTCTACCAAACATTCAAAGAAGAAATAATACCTATTCTCCTGAAGCTGTTTCAAAAAATAGAAACAGAAGGAAAGCTTCCAGATTCATTCTATGAGGCCAGCATTACCTTAATCCCCAAACCAGGCAAAGACCCCATCAAAAAGGAGAATTTCAGACTGATATCCCTGATGAATATGGATTCCAAAATCCTCAACAAAATCCTAGCTAATAGGATCCAACAATACATTAAAAGGATCATCTACCACGACCAAGTGGGATTTATCCCCGGGATGCAAGGGTGGTTCAACATTCGCAAATCAATCAATGTGATAGAACACATTAATAAGAGGAGAGAGAAGAACCATATGGTCCTCTCAACTGACGCAGAAAAAGCGTTTGACAAAAATACAACATCCTTTCCTGATTAAAACTCTTCAGAGCATAGGGATAGAGGAAACATTTCTCAATTTCATAAAATCCATCTATGAAAAACCCACAGCAAATATCATCCTAAATGAGGAAAAGCTGAGAGCCTTTCCCTTAAGATCAGGAACATGACAAGGATGCCCACTCTCACCACTATTGCTGAACATAGTACTAGAAGTCCTAGCAACAGCAATCAAACAAAAAGAAATAAAAGGTATTCAAATTGGCAAAGAAGAAGTCAAACGCTCTCTCTTCACAGATGACATGATGCTTTATGTGGAAAATCCCAAAAGACTCCACCCCCAAATTACTAGAACTCATACAGCAATTCAGTAATGTGGCAGGATACAAAATCAATGCACAGAAATCAGTTGCTTTCTTATACACTAACAATGCCACTGTAGAAAGAGAAATTAGAGAAACGATTCCACTTACATTAGCACCAAAAACCGTAAGATACCTAGGAATAAACCTAACCAAAGAGGTAAAGGAACTACAGAACACTCATGAAAGAAATTGAAGACACGAAAAGATGGAAAAATATTCCACGCTCATGGATCGGAAGAATAAACATTGTTAAAATGTCTATGCTGCCCAGAGCAATCTATACCTTCAATGCCATCCCAATCAAAATTCCAATGACATTTTTCAGAGTGCTGGAACAACAATCCTAAAATTTGTATGGCATCTGAAAAGACCCTAAATCGCCAAGGAAATGTTGAAAAACAAAGCTGGGGGCATACGTTGCCTGATTTCAAGCTATATTACAAAGCAGTGATCACCAAGACAGCATGGTACTGGCACAAAAACAGACATACAGACCAATGGAACAGAATAGAGAGCCCTGATATGGACCCTCAACTCTATGGTCAAATAATCTTTGACAAAGCAGGAAAAAATATGCAATGGAAAAAAAGACAGTCTCTTCAATAAATGGTGCTGGGGAAATTGGACAGCCACATGCAGAAGAATGAAACTCGACCATTCTCTAACACCATACACAAAGATAAACTCAAAATGAATGAAAGACCTCAATATGAGACAGGAATCCCATCAAAATCCTAAGGCAGTAACCACTTTGACATCAGCCACAGCAACTTCTTTGAAGATTTATCTCCAAAGGCTAGTCAAACAAAAGCAAAAATGAACTTTTGGGACTTCATCAAGATAAAATGCTTCTGCACAGCAAAGGAAACAGTCAACAAAACAAAGAGGCAACCCACAAAATGGGAGAAGATATTTGCAAATGACACTACAGATAAAGGGCTGGTATCCAAGATCTATAAAGAACTTCTCAAACTCAACACCCAAAAAACAAATAATCAAGTCAAAAAGTGGGCAGAAGATATGAAAAGACACTTCTCTGAAGAAGACATACAAATGGCTAACAGACACATGAAAAAATGTTCATCATTAGCCATCAGGGAATCAAAACCACACTGAGATACCACCTTACACCAGTTAGAATGGCCAAAATGGACAAGGCAAGAAACAACAAATGTTGGAGAGGTTGTGGAGGTTCCTCAAAAAATTAAAAATAGAGCTACCCTATGACCCAGCAATTGCACTACTGGGTATTTACCCCAAAGACACAGATGTAGTGAAAAGAAGGGCCATATGCACCCCAATGTTCATAGCAGCTATGTCCACAATAGCCAAACTGTGGAAAGAGCCGAGATGCCCTTCAACAGATAAATGGATAAAGATGTGGTCCGTATATACAATGGAATATTACTCAGCCATCAGAAAGGATGAATACCCAACTTTTACATCAACATGGATGGGACTCGAGGAGATTATGCTAAGTGAAATAAGTCAAGCAGAGAAAGTCAAATTATTATATGGTTTCACTTATTTGTGGAACATAAGGAATAGCATGGAGGACATTAGGAGAAGGAAGGGAAAAGTGAACAGTGGGAAATCGGAGGAAGAGATGAACCATGAGAGACTATGGACTCTGAGAAACAAAGTGAGGGTTCTAGAGGGGAGGGGGGTGGTGGGATGAGTTAGCCTTGTGATGGGTATTAAGGGGGGGCACGTACTGCATGGAGCACTGGGTGTTATACGAAAACAATGAATCATGGAACACTACATCAAAAACTAATGATGTACTGTATGGTGACTAACATAATGTAATTAAATTAAATTAAAAAAAAAAAAAAGAAAACCTAGGAAGACAAGTGGAACACCAAGCAAACCTTGTTTCAGAGTTTCATAGCCCAAAGGGTCAAGGGACAAACCTGCAGGCTATAGGACACATACCAAACACACAAAGTTAAGACCCTAAAAGGTTATTCCCTCAGGAGTAAACTAGATATTAAACTGTTCCTCAAAAAGAACTGCTAGTCTAGAACCTTACACATTGGAGCAACAGGGGAGGGTATAAGGAGAGGAGCTTTCTTTTGGAACAGTAGTATTTACAGGAGAAAGAAAGAAGTAAAGCAAATACCTTCTTGATGAATCCACACTCAGTGCAGGAATCAATTTCTACTAATAAATTTCTAAGAAGTATGAACTAATAATATTATGTATGAAAACCATTATATATAATTAGGGTAGCAAGAAATCTTTTAAAAAGATAACTAGAAAATTCCACACACTTGGGAGACTAGTACTTCTAAAAAACACAGGCCAAAGGAGAAATCAAAATGCGTATTTTAGGGGTGCCTGCGTGGCTCAGTCGGTTAAGCGTCTGCCTTTGGCTCAGGTCATGATCCCAGGGTGCTGGGATTGAGCCCCACGTTGGGCTCCCTGCTCAGCAGGGAGCCTGCTTCTCCCTTTCCCTTTGTGCCTCCCCCCGCAATGCATGCTCGTTCTCTCTCTCTCTCAAATAAGAAAATCTTTTAAAAATGCATATTTAAAAATATTTAGAACTAAATGATAAAAATAATACTTATCAAAACTTGTGACATCCAGCTATAAAGCAGTACTTACAGGAATGATACCATCTCTAAAATTTTTAAAACAAGCAATATATTAGTATGGCTGGATACATATACTCAAAGAGTTTAAAAACATGGACAGGAAGAATACACACTAAATTTATGACAGTGGTTATCTCTGGAAATCAAAGGAATAGGATTTTGGGGGCGTAGGGGTGGTTTACCTGCATCTGTAGCTTATATCTATTCTACAAATAATAATGATGATAAAAACAATAATACCTAGTAACAGTAAGTAGGGTAAAGTATCTGTTAAATCTTGGTGGTTATTTTCTGTATTTATATGTGAATTATTTTTCATAATTTAAAAGCTTTTAAAATATGTCATTATCTCCTAGAGTTAAATGCAAAATGTTTAAAGATAATTTTTATTTTTTTATTTTTATTTTTTTAAAGATTTTATTTATTTATTTGACAGAGAGAGACACAGCGAGAGAGGGAACACAAGCAGGGGGAGTGGGAGAGGGAGAAGCAGGCTTCCCGCGGAGCAGGGAGCCCGATGCGGGGCTCGATCCCAGGACCCTGGGATCATGACCTGAGCCGAAGGCAGACGCTTAACGACTGAGCCACCCGGGCGCCCCTAAAGATAATTTTTAAAGACCTTCTGGTGGACAACAATGTGGAAGCTAAACTTGACATATTTTTATGCAAAGCTTTTCAATTCTTTGTTTTTTAATAAACTTTGGAAAACAGAAAAAAAAAACCTGGATATTTATGCAGTTTCTTCTAAATGAATAATTCAGAAACTTGTATCTACAGGAAAGGAAACCAAATATTTAAAATATTTTAAATATGAGATCATACAACTTTAATTTATATTAAATACTCACATAGTAGTTGTCATTTATTTGAACCATTGGTGCATTTACACAGGCCCCTAAACATTCCACCTCTATAAGAGTGAAAAGTTTATCAGGTGTAGTCTCCCCAACCTTTATTCCTAAAAATATAAATAATCACTGTAAGGACCAGGTTATATTTTAATAGCAATGTGGCTTAAGAAAACTACAACAAATTATAGAGGTATACAAAAGTATTGAAGAACATTAACTTTCTTAAAACAACTCTGTATAATTATACTAGAACATTCAAGGATTTCTTAAATGGACTTATTCCTTTAAAAACAGTAAGATTTCAGGGGACTCATCTCCAGTGTTTGCTGTTACAGAGCAGTGTATTAGAATATAGTATTTTCATTTTGATTGTGATAGTTAACGTACTATTATCAGTCACACTATCAGATTGGCAAAGACTCAGAAAACTGCTAATGTCAAAGATCATTAAGACTACAAAGAAAATATACTCTCCTATCTTCAGGGAAGACATTTTGGCAAAATATAGTAAAATCTGACTCAACAATTCTATTCTTGTAAACAACCTCGGTATACAATAGGACAATCATGCAAAGATATGTATGCATGAAAGTAACTGGACAATAACTTATAACAGAAAAACAAGGCAGACACACATATGCTACAGCCAAAATAAAGTGCAAAAAGCAAACAGACATATTTGTGTTTTTAATAATGAAAATAAGCAAAACAACATAAAATCTAAAACTAATTATACCCAACTATTAGAATTTCTGAGGGTCAAATTTTGAGCAGACTCCAGCTTTCTGTTTTATATACTTTAATACAGCCCAACTATTTTTACAACATGCAAATACTTTATATTCGGTAGCAACAAGATTAAAGTATACCTCCTTTTACTTCATTTGATATGTAGAGCTATAAATGCAGCAATGGCAGTTTTATATGGAAAAATGTTCTTATAATTTTATAAATGCCACTCTAATAACATCTTATTTCAAATTTCCCTTTCTGAAGCATTCTTACTATTCTCATATCTTATTTGTTCCAAGACTCATTTGGAAGAATACAAGGACAGTAAAATCACTTTTTTATGTACCACATACTATTATTACACAATGAGTGAAACTTAATTTCTAAACAATGAAAACTTTAAAACCCCTAGAAGCTTTTCAAACATACTTAATGATTATGGGGAAAAAAGAGGTGAAAATTCAGCTTTGAGGCTGAGAACTAAGGAAAAATACAAAATAAGAACAAATAAAGGTGGGTAACCACAGTAAGACAAAAATTTACTAAAGTACAGATCAGGTCCAATAAGATGGCAAACACTGGAAAACTCAGGTAGAAATGGGTCAAATCTAGAAAGACAATCCTATTTTTCATAAAAGTTATAAATACAATGTGTCCCATACCAAGCTTTTTCTGAATGGCCTCCAGTATGCTGTCAGAGTTTCGAAGCATGCAAGGTGTAGTAGTGCAGACCTGAATGTGATACTTTCCAACTGGCTTTCGATTATACATTGTATAAAAAGTTGCTACTTCATATACTCTCATTGGAGGTACTTGTAAAACTTCTGCAACCTAAAATATTAGGAAATTTTAAAATAATTATAATGTTTATTGAGAATTAGGTATGTTGTAAAGAGCATAATTTCAATTTGGTAAAAATGTAAAACTTATTCATAAGCAGAAAATATACTTGTACTTGGTATCTGGGAGGTATAAGTCCTTCTACACTTAAATGCACAGAGCCCAGAAGCTAATGGTTACAGCACCTCCTCCACTTTACCCCATGCCCCATCTCTGCAAAAATGATCTTTTTCTCTAAATCTTTACGTCTTTCACTGTTCAGAATTTCTACTTTGATCATTTCAACACTCATATTTTATAATTTAAAATTTCTAAATAGCAAAAATTTGGTGACCACGCCCCAATAAATTAAATACTTGTATGTTTTCAACCCTTCACCAATTTTTCAAAAAGCCTTGATGTTACTAGTGATGTACACTGCATGCAAATGGTATGGCAACACAAAAAAGGGGCGAGAATCAAAACTCACCTATTAGTCAGTACTGATTTACATATCTACACACTTTATATACACACAAACCACACACACAACACGTACGTAACTCTCCAGAACAATCCAAAACACTACTTCTATTTCAAATCGCAACACTCTACAAAAATCGTATGGACTAGTACTTCCCAACCCTTCCAATCAAGGTATTTATAGTAAATATTTCTTTTGACACAGTGGTGTTCAGGACCAAGGGAATCATTATCTGAGTACAACTCTCTTGATCAGGGCAAGTCTATTAAGGAAAACAAGGTTGTTTTAGCTGTTTGCTAGGGATAGTCCACATATAGTCTATCATGACTATCATCCTGGCTACAACTTTCCAGCTGACCTAACATCATTAATCTATCCGGTCGTAAGATTTGATTCTTAAAAATTATGCATATTTCCATGTTTTGACATGAAAGATGAGTTTGTTAAATGGCATTTCAGATGACAAATATGTTGAGCTTTCTCATATTAGGGATTCTAAAGGATATGTATTCTCAAAAGACATCTAATCATGGCTCACTTGTGAAAGATAAGTATGCTAAATTTAATTTGGTGATACTAAACCAGGCATGTACCTCTGAATCTGGGAGCTCTCAAAACACACATGCTGGAGCCAGAAAATACACATGCTGGAGCTCTACCACTGATGCCTAACTTGAAAAAGCTCCCCTGGGGATGCTGCTGTATATCTCCCTACACCTTAGTGATGGTTAAGGTACTAATGTGTGAGCTTCTGGATATTGTTTTGGTTGTAAGGTTGGGTTTTCCTTTGGGGAGAGGGGGGAGCCAAAGAAACAGTAACATTAAATTCTCAAATATAAAAATGGAATCTTGATTCTATTCTCTGTACACTATTTCCTGCCTCTCACACATATATATTCAATTCTAAATAGAACAGGACAATATTTATGAAACATTTTCACCTTGGTTGTCATTTATTTTATTTCATTCTGTTAAGCTTGCCATTCAGCAAGACTTCCAACACATTTGCCATTATTAAAGACTGAATTTTGGGGACGCCTGGCTTGCTCATTCAATAGAGCGTGCAACTCTTGATCTCAGGGTTTTAAGTTCAAGCCCCCGTTGGGTGCAGAGATTATTTAAAAAAAAATAAAAATCAGGGCGCCTTGGTTGCTCAGTAGTTAAGCACCTGCCTTTGGCTCAGGTCATGATCCCAGGGTCCTGGGATCGAGCCCCGCATTGGGCTCCCTGCTCGGCGGGAAGGCTGCTTCTCCCTTCCCTATCCCCCCTGCTTGTGTTCCCTCTCTCACTGTGTCTCTGTCAAATAAATAAAATCTTAAAATGAATAAATAAATAAATAAAATAAAATCTTTAAAAACATCAATTTTTGCAGAAAAGAAAAAAGCATACCTAAATCGTTATTTAGAAAGTTTGCTATTATAATACAAAAAACAATGTCAAGTAATTTAGAAAACACCCAAAGAGCTATGTGATTTACTGGAAAAAAAAAAAAACACCTGACTGTATTTTACTTAGTACCAATGAAACTTGCTTTGTAACATTTTTCAGTCAAAAATAATTAAAATAAGAATAAAATAATAATGGTCCATAACCATGTTAGAGTACTATACAAAGCAAATTAAGAGATTTGAACAAAATCTAAAATCTGCCTATGGCATTCCATTAGATCAACTGAAGACATTCCTATTCTTTAAGAAAGATGATAATGGTCTAGCCTAATAGACCAAATAAAATTTAGAAAGTGAAAAAGAGAAATGAAGTATAGCAGAATCTCTGCAATAGTCAAGTAGCAAATGCACTGAATTGGAAATGGTCCAGTCCCAACTCTATCACTTAGGAATCATAACATAATAATTTGTAGAGATCTACCCTAGTTCAAAATCTTCACTGCAGATGATGAAGTAAGTCCACAGAAAAACCAGATCTCTTAGCTCAAATGTATTTTCCATTATATCACACTGGCTTATTTGTGTGATTCTCATAAGAATCGTATGATTTTGTACGGCACTTCATAACTATACCCTGCAACATAACATAATACCACAAAAATATAGTTATATTAATATAATATATAATATCAATAATACAACTATATTAATATATATTAATATATGAATAAATGTGAAATGTGGATTACTGTTGAAACCACAATTAGAAAAAATGAGTCTTAAAAATGTATGAATAGACTAACCTTTAAATGGGTCACCCATACCATTTCTGTATGTTGCTAATTATCAAGTCTAGGGTAGCATCAAATACTATGTATTATATAAATTTTATTAAAGCCTGTAGCCAAAGATGCAAAATAATAAAAAGATTCATATTAGCTGTGAGCAGATCCTTTTCTCCATTATTTTAGTGTCTAAACACCACATTAATTTTCGGAATACCCTGACAGCAAATTATACACATGTGGAATCTTTTATCTTTACTATGGCCATTTCTCTCAAACAGGGAAAAAAGAGAAAACTACTTTCACTATAATGCCTTTACTATTTCCTGCAAGGATAAAAAGCTCTACCTTTTCAGTTCTCCACATTAAGAGAACCAACAAAAACCCACATCTGAGGAAACATAAATGATTAAAAGCTTCAAATTCCTAGATTCTGACATTAATAACCGTCAGAGGAATTTCTACATAAGGAAGAAATTCATACACAATCTCTCCTCTTTTCAAACTAATGTAAAAATGAATTTGGTACCTTGTTCATAGCAGAGATGGGCAGCCATCCATTCTGTCTCTGGGCTAAATCCAGGACTGGAAGCACAGCTGCTGCTTTATGTCCTTCTGGATAGTTTTTTACAATTGCCTCTATCCTCTGTATCAAAGAAAAAGCACATATTTTGATACATCTGGAAAATATTAAATATTTTGTAAATTAATTATACTGTTAATTTAGTCATACCTTATAGTTTTCTGGTGTGAAATCAAATGGAGTATCTGGGTTATTCTCAGGAGTATCTCTGTGCTATATAAAGGGAAAAAATGTTTTCCAAAATTATCAAAATTCCCTCAAAAGTATGAACAGCTCTGTATATTACTATACTACTACTGATCACTTAATCTCTTCACTTTAATTCTGACATTATATAATCTATCCTTGCATCAAAAAGAATGGCTAATTATTAAATACACATGACTATGATTAACAAAGTAATGTTAACAGAATTCAAAATTTCAGAAAAGTTTTAGAAATCACTCTTTAATAATTAAGAGAACTAGTTTTAGGACCAAACCCCAAAAAAGTATTATCCAACTTGATTAGAGAACAGGATCTTCTAATGTAATTACCAAAAAACCCAATCGCTGGAAGACTTATAAAATCAAGACACAAAATTTTGAGTATGCACATAACATGCATTGTTCCAAAAGTGTGTATCAGATTATCAAAAGGACCCATTGTGTTAGGAAGGTACACAAGCACCACCTCTTCCCCACATAACAAAAATCAGTTAATGGCAAGAAGCTTTATTTCTTTTCTACAAAGAGAACAGGCCCTCTTAAAAAACTGACAAGAAATGGCATGTCAACAGGAAATCAAATGAGTCACACTGAGATTAACACTTACATCAATTAATGTTTAGTATGTTTGGTGAACACAGAACTGAATCCCTCAATATGTTAACTCTTAAAGTTCTGCTTTTTCAAAGATATAAAAGAGGAAAAGAAAATGGAAACTTTGGACAATGATTTCAAATATGTGGCAAATTTAATACTTTTAGACAAACATGAAAAAATATAAAGCAGGAATCTACTCAATAGATAGCTAACTCATTTATTAAGATTCAGCCTGGAAATAATTCAGTTAACAAAACTGTACCACTAACTCTAAATCATCCTACAAGGCTACTAAATTGCCTTTAAACAACACAAGATTGATCCCTGAAAACTGTGCCTTATCACAGAAAGGAGATACATTATCTTATCTCTGAATTGTACAACTAAGCTGGTGAGTTCATGGACATCCACCTGTAGTTAAACCCTGGAAACCAAAAATATAAAGGAACTACTAATGTATTCACTGTATTACTAAAATCCATGAGTTTTAAACTAGTACCGTTTTGGGATTCCCCAAGTTGCAGCCACAGAATCTTTAGTCAGCCAGTATGACTGATTTTTAAGAACCCAAAGTGAGACTATTTAGAAGATAGTCCCTGCCATCACTTTAGCTGAGATTTGTTTTTAATCAAAGAATCAGTTTAGGGCTCACAGTAATTTCACCAAAAAAATAATGTCAATTCAGAGCTACCCTGGTGTCAACTTAAACTCAAGAGGTTCAACTGGAATCACACATCTTTTGAAATTTAATGAATTCAATTAGCTATATTTAAATCACCACAATGGCTAGCATATACCAAAGACACTGGTGTTTAAGATATCTTGGATTGTTACAGTAGTTTTACCCAAATTTCCAAGTCTTTACATTCTGAAGAAATTGGAGTAATTACTTACCACAAATAAGGCTCCTCCAGCTCCATTTTGCACAGCTGTCTTATGTAAATTCCTTATATGTCTCCCCTAAAATTTTAAGAAAATTTAGTAAATCACAAGCCTTAAGAAATTTTTCATGAGTAAATACCTTAAGATCCATAATTTAAAACAACAGACTCAACTTATATAAGTAAAAGATCTTAGGAGATATGGCTCACTGTGCTACACCCTGCCCATCTCTATTTCAGGAGAGGTATAAGGAAATGGAAATCCAAGGTAAGGTTATTAACCTGCCTAAGATAACACATGAGTCCACGGAAGAACCAGGTCCACAACCTATTATCTCCTAAGTCATGTACCCTTTCTATTACACTCTTGTCAGCTTGCATTAGGAGAGTTGATATTCCATTAATTTACGGCCTTTCACTTTTTTCTGAATCAAGCTGGATGCCAGCTTTCATTTAATGTGGGCTTTCACAAACATATTTTCATTCTGTACAAATGAGTCATATACTCTTGCACAAATGAGTCAAGTATAGCCCCCTTTTCAATTCTTTATGAATTAGTTTAGAAACTCCAGCCATAAAGTTTCAGAAAGCTGCTTGTGATGCTATGCAGTGACCATAGTCGGTTGTTTTAGAAGGAATCCATTTGATTATTTTCCGTTGCATTTTATTTCTCTTTGTCCTATTGCTTCCCCCCAACACCGTTACCACCCTCCCTGCCACCACCAAAAGCAATTCAATCACTATTCAGAAACCCTCTGATTTCTGAGTTTTACTATTCACACAATGGTAGAACACTGGATTATGAATTAAATACAAGATTATACTTATACCCCTGATGCCTATCCAGAACCTAGACTGAGATAAACATAAAACCAAGGCCATAGTTCCAAATAATACTGTTAAAAAAAAAAACAACACCAGCATAAAGCTTTGAAAAATTAACTGAAACTAAAATTTAGAAGATAGTCCCTGCCATCACTTTAGCTGAGATTTGTTTTTAATCAAAGAACAATTTTTACTGAGTAACATTAGTGAATTACTTAACTAAATTCTGAGAAGAAACAAAAGACTTCATAATAAAGTAAAGAAGAATGGATTTAAGAGAACAGAAAGCATCCAGTCTCCTCTTTTCCTAACTTCTGAACCCTAACATTTTGTTTACTTTACTGACTCTTTACCCACCCCCTCAGGGGAGGTTGTCCTCAGGGCTCAGCTCTGTCCTAGGTTCTTTTCTCCACAGATTTTTTTGCCCCTTCAAGCTTATTCATTCTCATGTTTAACTCCATGCTGATGATTCCTGCATCTTTAACACATTTGATGACAAAAAATTAACAACCTGAAGAGATCATAAACACATATAAATCAATGAGGAAAATGAATAAATATGAACAAAAATGTCACAATATAACTGCTAATGACCTAACTAGTAATTTAAAACATGCATGTGATCATCAAGACAGCATGGTACTCACACAAAAACAGGCACATAGATCAATGGAACAGAACAGAGAGTCCAGAAATGGACCCTCAACTCTATGGTCAACTAATCTTTGACAAATCAGGAAAGAATATCCAATGGAAAAAAGAACAGTCTCTTCAATAAATGGTGCTGGGAAAATTGGACAGCCACATTCAGAAGAATGAAACGGGACCATTCTCTTACATCATACACAAGGATAAACTCAAAATGGATGAAAGACCTAAATGTGAGACAGGAATCCATCAAAATCCTAGAGAACACAGACAGTAACCTCTTTGATCTTGGCTGCAGCAACTTCTTGCCAAGACACGTCTCTGAAGGCAAGGGAAACAAAAGCAAAAATGAACTATTGGGACTTCAAGATAAAAAGCTTCTGCATGGCAAAGGATAGTTAACAAAACTAAAAAGCAACCTACGGAATGGGAGAAGATATTTGCAAATGACATAACAGATAAAGGGCTGGTATCCAAGATCTATAAAGAACTTATCAAACTCGGGGCACCTGGATGGCTCAGATGGTTAAGCGTCTGCCTTCAGCTCAGGTCATGATCCCAGGGTCCTGGGATCGAGCCCTTCATCGGGCTCCCTGCTCAGCGGGGGGCCTGCTTCTCCCCTTCCCTCTGCTTCTCCCCCTGCTCATATTCTCTCTCTCTGTATCTCTGTATCTCAAATGAATTAAAAAAAAAAGTTAAAAAAAAAGAACTTATCAAACTCAACACCCAAAAAACAAATAATCCAGTCAAGAAATTGGCAGAAGATATGAACAGACGCTTCTCCAAAGAAGACATACAAATGGCCAACAGACACATGAAAAAATGCTCCACATCACTTGGCATCAGGGAAATACAAATCAAAACCACAAAACCAGTTAGAATGGCTAAAATTAACAAGAAAATTAACAAGACTGGGAACAACAAATGTTTGCGAGGATGTGGAGAAAGGGGAAACCTCTTATACTGTTGGTGGGAATGCAAGCTGGTATAGGCCCTCTGGAAAACATGAAGGTTCCTCAAGAAGTTAAAAATAGAGCTACCCTGGGGCACCTGGGTGGCTCAGTCGGTTGGGTGTCTGCCTTCGGCTCAGGTCATGATCCCAGGTCCTGGGATCGAGTCCCACATCGGGCTCCCTGCTTGGCAGGAAGCCTGCTTCTCCCTCTCCCACTCCCCCTGCTTGTGTTCCCTCTCTCGCTGTCTCTCTCTCTGTCAAATAAATAAATAAAATCTTAAAAAAAAAAAAAAAAAGAGCTACCCTATGACCCAACAAGTGCACTACTGGGTATTTACCCCAAAGATACAGATGTAGTGAGAAGAAGGGGCACATACACCCCAATGTTCATAGCAGTAATGTCCACAGTAGCCAAACTGTGGAAGGAGCCGAGATGTCCTTCAACAGATGAATGGATAAAGATGATGTGGTTTATACATACAATGAAATCTTACTCAGCCATCAGAAAAGATGAATACCTACCATTTACATTGACATGGATGGACCTGGAGGGGATTATGCTAAGTGAAGAAGTCAAGCAGCGAAAGACAATTATCATATGGTTTCACTCATATGTGGAATATAAGGAATAGTACAGAGAATAATGGGGGAAGGGAGGGAAAACTGAATGGGAAGAAATCAGAGAGGGAGACAAACCATGAGAGGCTCTTGACTCTGGGAAACAAACTGAGGGTTGCGGAAAGGGAGGTGAGTGGGGGTGAGGGGTAACTGGGTGATGGGCATTAAGGAGGGCACGTGATATGATGAGCACTGGGTGTTATACGCAACTAATGAATCACTGAACATTACATCAAAAATTAATGATTTATTATATGTTGGCTAATTGAATTTAAATAAAAAAATAAAAATAAAATAATAAAACAGGCATGTTTAAATGAGATAACATTTCCAGCTATCAAATTAGTACTGGTTTTTTTTTTTTTTTAAAGAGAACAGTTCTGTTGAGTGAATGGAAGTAGGTATGCTTATACATTAGGTAAAAATTGATACAGCCTTTTAGGAGAGCAAATTGATATGGTGTATGGACAGACTAAAGAAAGCTTCCATCTTTTAATTTATTAATTCTACTTCTAGAATTTTATCCAAAAAACAGTATAAAATGAGGATAAAGGTGTATACACAAATATATTCTCTGTATTGTTCTGGCAAAACACAAGCAACCAAAAACCCCAACATAGAAAGGTATTAACTAAATAATAATTCCAACAAAAATCATATTATGTAGCTGCCAAAAATTGTATTTTCTAAAAATAATGACACTGAAAGACGTATTTATGCCACAATCACAACTGGAAAATATCAAGGTTAAATAAAACAAAAAAGCATAAACTATCATCCCAATTTATTCAATATAGACACTAATGAAAAGATTGGAAGGCCATAACAATTTAAAGTGCTTATCTCTGTTATTATGATGTTAACAAGATTATAAGGGATTCTTATTTTCATACTGTTTCTTGTATTTTTCTCTATTTTCCATGCTTCTTATGCAGCATGGATTAATTGACAAACAAAAAATCTTATTTAAAACAAAACATTCATCAGGACGCCTGGTTGGCTCAGTCAGTTAAGCACACAATTCTTAATGCCAGCTCAGGTCATGACTCAGGGTCCTGGGATAGAGCCCCGGGTGCAACTCCACACTCAGCAGGGAGTATACTTGAGGATTCACTTCCTCTGCCCTTCCATGCACACACACATACAATCTCTCTCTCAAATAAATAAATCTTAAAAAACAATAAAACAAAACATTCATCAAGTACAAAATGAAATTTACCACCTCTACTATTAATCCTATTTACCCTTCCAACTTCCCTATATATTATCAAATTAAACACCATTAATCCCTAAGTTAAAATAGCTTCAGTTTTGGGTCAATATTTGATCCCTTCCCCATTATTCCAGTATCTGTCACATAATTTTACTTAAAATGAAAAATACGGGAAAAAAGAAAAATACCGAGATAATCTTGAAAATTGGTCTCTGGGGCTAGGTAGCTATATATTGGAAAGTCTATTTTGAGGCACTCTCTGGCTGACCTGTAATTCTGGATATGCACATGAGTTTACACACACAGGCACTTCTATCCAAAATTATGTGTTTTAAAGTCCAAATCATTGAAAACAGACTACTGATTGAAAACAGGAAAAAACAGCTAAACCATAGAAAAAATGCTAGAGTTTCAGATTTAAAAAAAATTTTTTTTACTAACATGTGACTTTACACAAGTCACTTAATTTTTTTAAGACTCAATTTCTGCACCTATAAAACAGGGATGTTTACTTACTGGAGTGCTTTGAGGTTCAAATAATAAAGTTTCTCTGCAAATACTATATAACCTATTAAAGCATTATCGCATTTGCTTAGCTAATAGGATAAAACATTTAATAACTGAAAAATGGAAGATTTAAACAACTGCATTTTAAGAACTAAACAGATTTTAAAATTGCACTTTGTTAGCTGACTCTAACAAAGAGTCACTGTCACATTGTCACAAAGAACAGATTAGTGATAGCTTCCTGAACTTCCACATAATTATTTTTATTCTTTATATCCACATAAGACCATCAATTTTTCTGGCGAAAGTATATTATAGATGGTTGAAAAATACTATCTCCTCTCATCAGTGAAATTAACTTATAAATCTTTTTTTACTTAAAGTGGGGAAGAAGTAATAGTGCTGGTAGACAATTTCCATGTTTCGGCACATCTCTGCACCCGAGAAGAGGCACTAGCCACTGACACCTCTCGTTCCAGACTGTCTTTTCAAGGATTTTTGTAGAGGATATCTCCCTCTGAGGCAAACACTGGGCAAGTTCTCTTGCAGCTGGAGTTGGGTTCCTCAGTTACAATGCACAGCATTCACCCAGGTTGCTCTATGTCACTCCCATGGGATGTGAGGGTGAAGGAGAACCAGTATGAACAAGAAGTTTATGCTACCCTGCATGACCTGAGTAATAAAGTCCTCTGTCTCTGACCCAGGAGTCTCAGTCAGCATCCACTAGACTGAAGTAGTTTAACTTGTTGGCTGGGAAGTAGGGTAAAATCTCAGAGCCTTCACAGCTCTTGACAAGAAGATAAAAATCTACAAATACACCAGTCTGCATGTCCCACTAATTTTTCAAAATATAGAAAATGTTATAAAATAGAGAACTAATATAGAGGTATTACAAGAAACCAGTAACAGTGGCTGTCTCTGAAGAAGGGGATCAAGATGTGGAGTGGGAAGGAAATTTACTCTTTAATATATGCAATACATTTAATATATTCACCATAATATATATTTCCCTGTACCCCATTCTTTAATGTATATTTTATACTTACTATAATATATATATCCTTGCATACTGTTTGAATTGTCATGTATATGTATTACATTTCAATTTTTTTTTAAGATTTTATTTATTTATTTGACACAGAGAGAGAATACAAGTAGGGGGAGCGGGAGAGGGAGAAGCAGGCTGAGCAGGGAGCCTGATGTGGGGCTTGATCCCAGGACTCTGGGATCATGACCTGAGCCAAAGGCAGACACTCAACTGACTGAGCCACCCAGGTACCCCAACATTTCATTTTTTAAAAATAAATAGTCTTTAGTCCTTTTCCTCTCTATCACTACTCCATTTCAGACATTATTCCAGGTCTGTGCATTACTCTAATAGCTTTCTAGCAGACTCTTCCCTAGTCCAAATCATCCTGCCTAATGTTGCCAAACTAACTGTTGAAATACTGTCTTTCTGACAGTGGAAAGGGACCAATACCAAACAGGTCAATTTCATCATTTCTAAAAGCCACATTTTCCACAGTTTAACATCTCGGGAATTGGGATCTACCCCTGGTACTTAATATTCCATAAATATACTATTGGCAGAAAGACAATATAGCCGAGTTGTTAAAAGCTGAGCTCCAGAGCCACTTTCCTCATCTATAAAATTGTACTAACAACAGTACATACTTCATAGGACTGTTGTAAAGATTAAAAGAGATAAGCTATGTAAAGTGCTTAATATGCTGCCTGGCATGTAGTGGTACTGTATTAGTTTTACCTATCATTATCTATTCTTATAGAAGTACTATCTGTCAGTCACTAAGCTTTTTACACATTTAATTCTCACAACTTTCATGAAAGATGGGTATTATTTCCAGATTTAAATGACTTATGAAAACTTCTCAAGATCATGTAACTAATTATTGGTAGAACTCACACTGGATCTTAGGGCTAATGCTTACAAGGTTATGGCCTTATTATTAGCCACCTGAATGGAACTATTTGATGATATCAGAGCTCTAGAAGTAGAGTAGATCTAGGAAATCAAGCAGTTTAATGAAGAAAACCCTGGAATGCATCCATACATAGGGAGACAGATTAGAAATGAAAAGACCTGCCTCCTCCATTGGCTCACCATGTTCCCATTTACAGAGAGAAGTATGTACATATGCCCTCTATTTAAAACAAGCTATTTACTGTTTTTTTTTAACATTTAAAAAAAAATGTAAATATCACGCTTCTGTTCCTACAGAAAACCTAAATATACATACATTAGCATTTGAGCAACTTAATTTCAATGTCTGAAGCCAGAACTTCTTCAAAATAGTAGGAAAAAGGCTCAGATAATTTGTTTATAAAACAATGAACAAGCAAAATAGGGTAAACTGATAAATATTAGCCCTCATTGTTACTCAACTGGCATAAACTGTTACTCATTCATATCAAGTTAGCATATGGCCATTTTCAAAGCTGCCTTGTTTTTTGACGTCTTTAAGAGCTTCACCTATTTTACATTCATTATAACATCCACATCAGACACTTGCAATAAAGGAATAAATTAAGATATAAAAAGTCTGAATTAACATCTTTACACTACTTAATAAGCCATTTGAATTTAGTTTCACCCTGGAATGAAGAGGCATTCCAGGACCAATTATTGGTGTTGGAACTGGAAATAAACAACTTAGCTGGACTGGACTGATGTGAAGCGTAAGCAGAGTTTTCCCCCCTTAAAGTCTACTCTTTTCACCAGACGAGAGTCTAGTTTCTCACTAGACTCTAAAGTATCTATTGAATTCAGTGAACGCCAATGAAAATTCAAGTAACTTTTTTTAAATACACAAGAATAATTTGACATACAGCACAGAATTAACAGTGGACTTCAATTCCAGCTTATTCTTTTTTTCAGAGTGTTTCAGAAGGAACAGAGATTTACAATAGGCAAATAATGGCAGTGTTTTCTTTAAATTCAACTTGAATGGTTCTGTGTTAAGTACTTCAAGATACCTTTTTTTCACTGACTCCTCAAAAATCTACGGTTAGTTATTATTATTTCCATTTTACTTTTAAAGAAACTTAGGCTCAGAAACAGTAACCTGCCCTATACCACACAATTAGTGACTGAGATGAAGTCTGAGCCCAGGCCTTTTGGATCTAAGTCATCTGCTCTATTAGCCCTTCTCTTTTTAATCATCATTTGCATTACCAATACTACTAGCTCAAAATGACAAAAATTTAAATTTTATATTCTTCCACCCACTCCCCAAGAACAGAATCTTTCATGGGCCCTACATTTGTTTTTTTAGTTTCTTCTGTTGCTCACACATTAACAGTATCCACTCTGCTCACCTTTCAGTTCTATCAGTTATTTGCACTATGAAAGGCCACATCCAGCCAGAGGAACTTCATAAAGGATAAGGAAGCTGCAAAACAAAACTGACAGAATCAGTAACCTAATTAGTCAGAAAAACAGGACTAAGGTCAAGCAACTGAAAATCGGTGTTTTCCTTTATTAGCAACTAATTCAGACAAGGAATATACCTTTCACACTACCCCCAAACATTTACAGATTAAATCCATAATATATGTGTGCACCTGCAGGGAGGTCACAACTCACATGTGAAACATCAGGTAAAGGATAAGTGATCCTGGCTCCCTCTGTACTTTCTTGCCATTGTTCACCAATTACCTACTCACCTATTACCTACAGCCTCCCCCACTGCCAGCTCAAGCAAAAGCCATTTCTTTCAGCTGTCTAGAGCAAAGACATGCAGAGAACACAAAAAGCTCCCCCAGGAGTCTTTGTGTATGATACACTCAGAGTAGGTATTTCTACATTTTAAATAAAAGTTTTCAGTACATTCTAGTTTAATAAAGTAGGTGATGGCTGCACTAATAAAAACTATGATACCTATTTCAAGGATAGTGATAATAAATACAAGTGCTTACTCTGCATCAGAGACTGTGCTACAAACTTTATAAATACTATAACTCATTTACTCCTCCCAGCAACCCTACCATATAGGTATTATTATCATCCCGTTTTAGAGATGTGGAAACTAAGGCTCAAAGAACAAAGGAAAAAATTTTCCCTAGGTCGCAGTTAAATAAATGAAAAGCCAAACATAGGTTTGCCTGACATGAACCTTAACCTTCACTTTGCCTTAACCACTAAAATTAAGTTTTGTTATATTTTCAAATATACATGGGAGGGCTCTTACAAATGTCTTCCAAATAAAGTTCCATCAATAATTTAACTAAAAATGTTAATTCAGATTAAAGAAATCTAAGTGATTTTTCTAGCACTGTAAGAGAATTAACAAGCAAAATCTGGCCAAATTATATAACAGAAAAGTTACACAAAAAGCCAGGTTTTATAGGAGCATTACAGATTAAGATGACCATATCAACGGCAACAATATTGTCTATCCTGACTACAAATTAAACAAAGCACTCTGTCTATGTAAAATCTAATGTGGATACAAACAACACTCAGATGTTCTAAGGATAGGAATACTTCATAGAAATCAAACATCCAAACATCATTTCAGTCAGGAGACCCAGGTTCAGTCTCATCTTCACCAATTACAGTACTGTAACCTTGGGCAAGTTACTCTACCTCTCTGTACCTAGGTTTGCTCACCTATAAAATCAAAGCATAGTACTCATGTACTGGCCAACTATCATTATTATTATTATTGGAACTTTAAATAGTAACACTCCAGTCTCGCATTGTCTTTTCTTCTTGTGCCCCTAAAATGAAGGCAATACGCCTCAATAATCACAAAACCAGATGAGACCCTAAATAATTACAAGTTGATTTTAAGAGCAAACATTCATTTTCAAGTTTAAGTGATTTTAAGAGCTTTTAACTTAAAGAATCAACTGGTAAAACTTAAGCACTTTTTTTGGGGGGGGGGGATTTAACTTGAAAATCAAACAAACATGAGCAAGTGCTGTATAAATGTAAACTGTTTTATTTTCTCGTCCTAAGGACTAATACTCAAAATAAACATATATTACTTAAAATTTAATAAGCTTATGACCAGGAGGAGTTCAGTATGTGTATTTTTAAAGCATCATTGGTCATTCTTTTGATCCAGTTTGGGAATTACTGCTTTAGGCTATATGGTATCTATATCCTAGCATGCAGGTGATGGATTTTACAAATGGTCTTCAAAATGTAATGATGCCAAGAACAAGAAATGCTAGGCGATCTTTTCCAACCCAGAATCTTTGCAAGTACTGAAGAATATTAAGGAGTATTTAGTTAGTGATAATGAGGAACTTCCTTCTCCATACTTCAAAATATCAAGGATATGTACTACATATTGCTATAAATGTAGCCATCTGAACAGAGCGTGACATTATCTGTGTTTTTCAAACTGTAATTTTTTCGTGGTACTATCATCATAGTCCCTTAGGAACAAAACTGTATCCATCATGACCAAAGTTAACCTCCTCCTCTTATCCCCTCTGCTCTCTTCCTTAAGTGAAGTGCAATCACTTCTCTAGTCTGTTCACACTGACAAACCCTTCTACTATTATAGCACCTATTAAGTTTAAATCTTCACCATACATACCAATTTTCCTCAGTAAACTTGAACTTAGAAAAGCAGTTAAAAGAAAAAAACAAACAAATGGGACTTGCAAACAAACCCAGTTCAGGCTCCTACTACTGTGTAACTCTGGGGGTTATTTGTCTGGGAATCTTCAGCTGTCTCACCTACAAAATGGGGTAACACCCAGGAAAGTATCCCACATATAAGGCACTTTCCCTCCTAATAACAAGGCAAAGAAAAAGGTGTTTAAACATGTTGCCTTTAGTGCTTGTTGAATGAAAAAAATTTCCTACAACTATGTTTCCTGACCTGAAAGTGGTGGGTAAGTCAAGGTTTCTCAATGGAAAACCAAACTGACATGGTCAATGAATCTATAATTTATTACCCAAAGTACTGGGCTGATATTAAACAGTGGCCAAAGCGAAGGGAAGTTCAGCTATTCATATCTTTGAAATGGAGACTGAGTTCACATGTCCAGTACAAAGATCTGTATTTGTAATGTGCAACAGTGGCCTGCTGAACCACACTGAATAAATTAAAAATTTGTACATTTTCTCTTTCCCCTTAAGTATTTAAGGCCATGGCAGGTGGAGTAATGATGCCCCAAAAATACCCACGTCCTAATCCTGGGAAATTGTAAATATATTAATATGCATAGCAAAAGAGAAATTGTAAATATATTAATATGCAAAGCAAAAGAGAACTATGGCTGCAGATGGAATTAAGATTGCTAATCAGCTGACCTTAAAATAGGGAGATTCCTATTCTGACTTATCAGGGTGGGTTCAAGGCAATCATAGAGCCCTTTAAATGTGGAAGAGGGAGCAAAAGAAAGGATATGTCACAAATGATGGAAACAGAGTCAGTGATGTGAGAGCTTAACCTGCCCTTGCTGGCTATGAAGATGGAAGAAAGGGGCCATGAGCCAACACATACGGGCAGCTTTTTCTAGAAGCTGGAAGAGCTAAGAAAACAGACTGTCCCCTACAGTATTCCAGTAGCTCTGCCAACACCTTGATTTTAGCCCAGTGAGACCCATGTCAAACTTTTAACCTACAGAATCGTAAGATAATAAATCTGTTACGTTATGTCACCAAGTTTGTGGTAATATGTTAGAGCAACAACAGAAAACTAAAATAAATGCTTAAAAAAAAAAAAAGAACTCCTTTAGAGTCCTTGAGCCAAAATGGAGATACCCTGGGACACTGCAAAATCAGGTTTAAGAACCTCTAATGGAATGGGAAAACATTTCATTCTACAGAACTTAAAATTTAGAAAGAAAAATGCCACCACAGGAGGTTCCACTTGTAGAACAGCTGAGTAGGTATTATCAGGCCAAACCACTAACAACTATAAACTCTGGACAAATTATTTTTAAAAAAATAAAAAACCCAAAACACTTTCCGAAGGCATTGGAGAACAACGAAACGCAGACAGACACAGAAGGGGAGTCTATACTTAGATGAAGCCAATGAAGGTTTTTTTGCTTTACACTTTACATATTTTAGCCTGAAGGCAGACCCCTGTCAATCCTGCGCTGGGCATCTAAAACTCTAAGAGAAAACCTGTAGCTTTAATGGCTTGAAGAACCACAGGACAGTCTGGGACAACCACAGGCATGATGGGAAAGTGGGAAATCCAAGAAAAGGAAAAGCCAGAGGGAAGCCCCAAGTTCTGTGCCTGACTCCAAACCATGCATACACATGGGGCCAACTCCAAGCAGCCCAGCTAAAAGAACTGAACCAGTATTTGAGCTGCTGCCCAAAAGGGAGTTGGATTATAGTTCGAGTTCAATTGAGTTAACAGCCTGCCACAACAACAACAAAAAAACACCAACGGAGGAATAACAAAATCTAGAGTTTCTATGACATATCGTTCACAATGTCCAGGATAAAATCCAAAATTACTCAACATAAAACAACAACAAAACAGCCCATTTTCCAGAAAAAAAAGACAATCAACCACGCAACAATTTCAAAACTGCTGAACCCATGCTTAAGGACATAAAAAAAAACATATCTTCAATAAATGAAAAAATCAAATAGAAACTATAAAAAAGAACCAAAATTCTAAAGCTGAAAATACAATGTTTAAAAACACCACAACTCCCTCATTCCTACTGAACTAAGCAGTGGCCTGGGAATGAGGCAGTGATGAGCTGCAAAGTGATGTCAACACTACAGAAAGCCATGGGAAATTACTGAAGAAGAGAATAAGCCTATTCTGTGTATCTACTGCTCCATAATTCACTTTTTAGGCAATTCTTGATAATCACTAAATAAGGTATTACTGTACTTTACAGGAAAAAAAATGAGACTTAAGAAATTAAGAAATAGGGACGCCTGGGTGGCTCAGTCGGTTAAGCGTCTGCCTTCGGCTCAGGTCGTGATCCCAGGGTCCTGGGATCGAGTCCCGCATCGGGCTCCCTGCTCCGCGGGGAGCCTGCTTCTCCCTCTGCCTCTGTCTCTCTCTCTCTCTGTCTCTCATGAATAAATAAATAAAATCTTTAAAAAAAAAAAAAAAGAAATTAAGAAATATGGTTCAAGGTCACGCAACTATTGTCTTGTAGGCACTTCTAGACAGTACTAAGTTATGGGTATTTTTAAAGCAATGATAAACTGAAGTCGGTAGCTAAAGAAATTGGCAGTTAGCTAATACAACAGAAATTATAACAAAATAAGCAATTTCTTTGAAAATGTAAATGGTTTCCTTAATGGTTTCTCTTTTAGCAAAGGAACTTTATTAGTGGGACCTCTTACACTTTTCCTGATTTTTCCTAGGTCATTCTGGTATTCTATTTTTAAAAACGTTAGAAGGGCCTGGTTATATAAGTTATAGAACATCCTCACAATGGAATGCCACACAGCATTAAAAATGACAGTACAGAAATGTTTACTGGTAAGGGAAGTGGATCAAAAATGTTTTGTAAGAAAAAACAGCCTACAAAACAATGTGAACAATACCATCCAATTTTACCAAAAAAAAAAAAAAAAATCCCATCAGGCCTGTTAATTGCAGACACAAAAATGTTAACATTTTGGTCATTTCCAGGCTGATGAGACTATGGGTAATTTTTATCTTTTGAGCTTATTGTTTGCTGTTCCCAATATTATGTTTTTCCTACAATCAAACCATCATGCTGTACACCTTAAACTTCTGAGATTTGTCAATTATTGCTCAATAAAACTAGAAAAAAATGAAAAACAACAAAAACTTAGATTTATTCATCAATTCAACAAGTATTTCTGGGGTTCATACTACATATGATTCAGGTAATATTTGTACAAAGAAAAAAACAGCTGCAGAAACTAACATAAGACTTGATTGAAATTTTCTTCCACTACCTGAATATATTCTTTTCTATTGTTTAAACTGCTTTTCAATGTATACCTCTAATAACCCTTTGCTTCAAAAACTGAAGAAGTTAAAATCTATCTGTCCTCTTATTTCTATCCTTTCTACTAGTAGACAAGGTCTGATCCTCATCACCTCTCACCTGGGGTTCTGCAAGAGTCTCTTATCTATTTAGTCTCTCTGCCTCTGGCTCTGATCAAACGTATTCCCTCACTCCCATGCAGCCATCTATCCAATACAGAGAAAACTGACCTTGTCTCTCTGCTCCTTTAAAATCCTTCAGGGCTCAGCACTGCCTTTAAGATAAAGCCAAATTCTTTGGCATGGCATGCAAAGAGCTCCGACATCCGGGCCCTACCCACCTGTCTTATTTCATCTCTGGATTCACCTTACTTCCAATAATGGAGTCCAGCAACACTGCTTGAGGCTTCTTATATGCACCAAGCTTTTCCCTGCCAACTATCAACAGACTTTTCTTATGTTGTCCTTTCCACCTATCATATTCTCTCCCTAATATATGTGGCCTTATCACCAATTTGTTAGTATCGCCTCCAGGAAAAATCTTACACCACTTTCAAACCAAACTGACCTTATTCATATCTCTTAACACTGTACTCTTACACTGTATATTTACCTCAAAGTTTCTCTTACATGAAACTATCGACTCCACAAGAACAGGGATTGTCTAAATCTGTTTATCTGTAATATGGGGAAATAACAGTACCAACCTCACAAATGAGATTTAGAATGTAAACATTTAACAATGTGTGCTTGGCACATGGAAAGTATTCACCAAATGTTACCTATCATTATTATCCACATTGTTACCTATCATTATTATCCACCAGCAGTGCAGTAGGACCTCAAATATTTATTGAAAGACTAAACTCTGCAAATTGGAATATCCCTCCCATTTTATGACCAAGAAAAGTAAGTGAGAGACATCAAAGCCCAGTGTCACAAAGCTAGAAAAGGCAGTGAAACCACCAACCATACTCAGGTCTAACTCTAAAGCCCTGAAGTATGCTGTACTACTATGCACTATTTCGCTGTCTTCTGCTAAGAACTGACTCAATCTTTCTATTTTACTGCTAGGAAAAAAAAAAAAAGCTTCTTTCCAGTAAATGCTGTTATAATCGTCATTCCTGGAGTCACCATTTCTAAGTTAACTTGAATGAATGTTTCGACCCAAGACTCAATTTCCGTGCCTAAAATAAGTTCATGTACTTGGAACTCAGAAGCCCATTCATGCTCTTAAAATCCTTCTGGGTGGTTATTTGTGGTGGTGTTCTTTCACAGAGTTAGTACGATACGATTATTTACCGAACTCTTCCGATATGCAAAATACGCTCTTCACTACATCAAACACCTCTTCGCCTAAGGAAACGCTCTCTACGCTTTCAACACGCAAGCCAGAGCCTACAATTTCAGAGTCCCCTCCAGTGCGCTGCAACCTGACAGCAAGGTCACCAGGCTTGATAGGCAAGGTGCCTCCTTTGTGGGCGGGGGATCTTAGAAACCTATCTGGCCAACGCCGGCCCGGCCTCTGTTCCGCGACAGGGCGAAACAGCAACAAACAGACCACCGGGCGGCCCCTCCTTCTTCCTCTCCTTGACCACATTAGGCGTAAACTTCCCAGTTCTGTGGGGGAGGCCACGCACCCGCCGCAGCTACGTCTGCGACCCTCCCTCGGAGCTCCTCGCTCGCAGTGGAGCTGTGGCGGCCTGCCTGGCTGGGAGAGGGCGAAGGCCGCAGTGTTCTTGCCGCCGCCTGCAGGCCGTCCAGAGCCCAGCGCTCTCGTGTGCCCACCACAAAACGAGACACCGAGAAAGAGAAAAGGGCGGCGGCAGTGCCCGGGCTCATTCCGAACCTCCTTACCCACTGGGCGGTGAGACCAGCCGCCTTGGCCTGGAGCGCCGCGCAGAAGAACATGGCGGACCAAACCGTTGGCCTTTCCCTGCGGCACCGGGCGAGAATCCCGAGCGAGCCTGGGACGCACGGCGTGCGCGCTCCCGAGCCCAGGCCTATGGAGTCCAGGGCGGCGCGTCCCTCCCTAGGACGAGGCGGCGGGGGCGCGCGGAGGCTCGCG
Source organism: Phoca vitulina (assembly GCF_004348235.1). Classification (NCBI taxonomy): domain Eukaryota; kingdom Metazoa; phylum Chordata; class Mammalia; order Carnivora; family Phocidae; genus Phoca; species Phoca vitulina. The sequence goes on from NW_022589808.1 coordinate 1,389,775, forward strand.
GGGGCTGCTGGGGCCCAGTGGGCGGGGACTTCCCCAGGGAGGGGCGGGGCGAAGACCAGCCCGGTCCATAAAAGGCTGGGTCCCACAGGCTGTGGCTGGGGATCTCGACCTTGAAAGGAAGGGGCCGTGAGCTGTTCCTTGGGCTTCTAGGGAATGTAACGCCGATCTGGATTTATGGGGTGAGCTTCCATCCTGGAGAGCCTTTTGAGGATTTAACCACCTACTTTTTTTTTTATCGTGGTTACTTAAAAAAAAGATTCCGTTGTAACTCCTTGTAAATCATATTTTACAAGTTATAGAATTGAAGATGCAGAAGACTGCCACCGAGTGAGGTAGACACTAAATGCCTTGTTTCCCATTCTTTTTCTTTAGAGATGTATGCTGACATATTTAGGGGTGAAATAATATATCTGGAATTTGCTTCAGAATAATGGAGATATAAATGAAACAAGATTGGCTATGAGTAATGACTGTTGAAGATGCGGTAGTTCTCATGACTGTTCTCAGTACTTTTGTACATGTTAGAAATTTTCCATAATAAAACAAAACAAAAAAGCCACTTCCTTCTTGATGTTTGTTTGGTCATCTCTGGAAACTCCAGCAAGTATTTACTCAGTAACAGCCATAATATGCACAGTGCTGTTTCCTGCTGTGTAGAGTTTACCAAGCACTTCACTGCCTCTTGATTTTCCCCTTCACTGCCTTCTTTTCTTGTGTGTCATGTCCTGTACCACCCCCTCCTTTTGCCCATTATCTTTGCTAAACTTATAAATGATCTCTGGAACTTTCACAGCAGTATAGGAATTTTAAATTTTTATTCTTCATTAATTTAAAAACTCTAAAGTTTTCCATTGCAACCACTTATGAATCATATTTTACAAATTATGAAATTCAAGTGACAAGAAGGCTCCCAGCCAATGAGCTACAAATAGACACCAAATGCTTCCGTTCCCGTTTCTTTGCGTATCTTTTATATTAGTCTGCTTCTCCTAAATTGGTTTCAGTATTTACATTTAAAAGAGAAAAATATTCTGGGCCTCCATGCTGATTTAAATTATTGTATTATAGGGGCGCCTGGCTGGCTCAGTCAGAGGAGCATGTGACTCTTGATCTCAGGGACATGAGTTCGAAGCCCCACGTTGGGTGTAGAGATAACTAAAAAAAATAAGCTTTAAAAAAAAAATCAGGAATTTGCTTTTAAAAATAAATAATTATTGTATTATAAAGTCACCTAAATATATATACACCCAACACTATTATACACATAACACTGTGTCTTATACAACTAAAACCAAAATATATTACAAATTAAATACAAATGGATGATACTGATATGGCATGGATTCTTTGCATCTGGTACATGTGCATTCACTTGATTCTTCTCTGACCTCTTGGTCTAGATTAGTTCTCATGATACCTTCCTTATATATGCCTGCCTCCACTTTCATTACCACATTTACCACCAGATTATTATTCTCCATAGGTGTAGAAACCTGCCCTTCCCAACTTGTTTGATTCAACAACTTGAACTGTACCCGGCATATGGAAGACATTCAATACTTGCTAACTGAATGAAAATCTTACACATGGTGCAAGTATGTGGACTCTCTGAAAGATATGTATGTCTCTGGTTGGATTATGCTTATATACATGTGTATCAGGGAGAGTGTTTTCCATACAAGTAACAGGAAAGCAAATGGAAGGAAATTAAACAGTTTTGAGTTCATTATATCACATGAGAAGAGTTCCAAAGATAGAGCAGTTCCAAGATTAGATAACTCAGTTACTCTAGGATGTCCTTAAAAACTTGAGAGCCTTCCATCTTTCTACTCCACCATACTGAGCTGTAACTTCTGTTATGGTCACAAGATGGCCGTAGCAATTCCAAGTATCATATGCAGATTACAACATTCCCCAGGAAGAAAAAGAACTCTTACCTTTCAGGGGTCTCAGGTCTTCCTCCAGCAGACTTCTTTATCTCAGTGCCATACCTGTCATGGTGGCCAGGAGAACAGGTTCTAGAATGAGACTACTGGTTCAGATCCTATATCTACTGCTTTGTAGCTGTGTGACTTTAGGCAAGTTAGTCTCTCTGGGCTTCTGTCTAATAATAGTACCCTACTCATTGCTTTATTATGGGAATAAAATGAGTTAATACCTGTAAAGTTCTTTTTAAAAGTACTGAGCATAGGGGCATCTGGGTGGCTCAATCAGGTAAGCGTCTGTCTTCAGCTCAGGTCATGATCCCAGGGTCCTGGGATCAAGCTTGGGAGTCTTCTGTAGTAGGATAGCATCTTGTGGATTCACAGTCCATGGAGTAGGTGTATATCTCATTGGTTTCTAATAGTCCCAGCAAGGACTTAGCAGGTGTCCCTAATTTCTGTTACCTAGGAGCAAAACCAAAGAGTGCAAAGAGTAATGTTCAAAAAGTAAGGATCAGGGACGCCTGGGTGGCTCAGTCGGTTAAGCGGCTGCTTTCTGCCCGGGTCATGATCCCAGGGTTCTGGGGTCGAGTCCCACATTGGGCTCATTGCTCAGCAGGGAGCCTGCTTCTCCCTCTCTCTCCCTCTGCTTGTGCTCTCTCTGTCAAATAAATAAAATCTTAAAAAAAAAAAAAGTAAGGATCAGGGCTAAAGGAGAGTCTAGCCTGTTAACACTCCCTTGAAGATGATACCGAAAGTAAATGCTTTCAACAGTCATTCAATGCCAGTAAGTGTAATACCACTTCGTTCACCAATCCAAAAGATCTGTTAATGTCCAACATGATTTTAGTTTATCCTTAACCCACATAATTCTCAAGTGAAAACATTAAGATTAATCTTCCTCACACCTGATAATATGAGTTCATTTCTAGAGCCACCCCACTTATAAAGTAACCTAATACATAATCAACTATTCTTCCCAGAGTCTTTAAGATAGAATTGTGGGGGCTGTGTGAAAAATCCCTGTTCTTCCCTCCACTCTCAAAGCCATTGTTTCTAGTCACAAACCAACACATGCCAGTGAGTTAAATGTTAGTGACCTAACCGCATAGTCTTGATTGAAAATGGCTTGATTACATACTGTAATGAATATTATGTCTGCCTGATTAGACATATTCCGTGATTTGAAATTAGTGCTACTACCATTAGCCCAGGGAAGTTGGCCCTAACTATAGTGGTCAATCCTTTAATTAAAGAATGTATGTGGGATTTCGGGGGCAGAGAGGAATGGGGGACTAGGAGCTAGGAGAACTGGAATAAAGTCAAGGGGAATGACCAAATGTGGAAACTTGGGCTTTGCCATTTCTATGATTTCTTCTCCATTTAAACCATCACAAACAGGCACTAGTGAGGACATGGTATAATGAAAACCATGAGCTTTCAAATCAGAGGGACTTGGATTGCAATTCTGACCTCATCTCTTACTAGATTCTGTGAAGTTTTGATCCTCAATTTCTGCAAGTATAATTAGAACATTAAATCATCCTCCTAGATCACATCATACTTATTAAAGCAGTCTCAGACACATCATAGCGTGCTCTGCCTCTCGCATGCCTTCTAACAATATTGACCGACCTCATCAGGTTTTCTAATGAATAACATGAAATGCAGGGTCAGTCTTGCTTTGAGGGAAGAAGAGGAACTGAATCAAACTCAAAGGAAGGGGAAAAAAGAGATAAGGTTATTGCTGGATGAGTAAGAGACAGTTTTAGAGAGAGAAGGGAGTAAAGGTCCTTCAAGCAGGCAATTTGAGGATGCAAAGAAGGGTGATGTGATCACAGTGGTACACTGAGGTGTTAGACCTGTTTCATGCTGTTTCACTCTGAGGTGAGGGGGAATGGAAGGGTAATGAATAACCTCTTCATGATCTTTCCAAATTCTTCTCAAGGTAATCTTGGGTATGTGGGACCAAAAGGGAAAATGAAAATCAAAACAGCCAGTAATTTAACTATATAGACCTCAAGAACAAACTACCTAAAAAAATAATAAGCAGAATGTTACCTGAGCCATTATCAGATTCAGGTCACTTGTTACTTCCCTAATGTGGGACTGAATCTTAGTAGCCTCTAAGACTCAAGTGAAATTTCCTCTAAGAATTTGATCAATGAGGGGTGCCTGGGTGGCTCAGTTGGTTAAGCATCGGACTCTTGGTTTTGGCTGGGATCATGATCTTGGGGTCCTGGGATTGAGACCAGCACTGGGCTCTGCACTCAGTGGGAGGTCTGCTTGAGATTCTCTCTCTCCCTCTCCCCCTGCCACTCCCCCTGCTTGTGTGCAAGTGTGCGTGTGCGCTCTCTCGCTCTCTCAAATAAATACATCTTTAAAAAAAAGAATTTGATCAATGTTTCCCTATCAAGTAATCATTGTAATGAAACAATGAATATAATTTTTGCTCAATAGATAGGTAAAATTTTAAGATTGCTAACTGCTAGTATTGGTAATGTGTGGAGCAACAATCTCTCATGCAGTGACATAGTGAAACAAATAAGATCAGCCTCTCCAGAGGGTAATTTGGCAATGTATATTGAGTTTCTTTATATGCAAACTCTTGTATCCAGCAATTTTAGCTCTGTGAATTTATCCTAAGGAAATAACTGGAAAAGTCTACAAAGTTGTATAAACAGATATGTTCATCACAGTGTTATTCATAATACTAAAATCCTGGAAGGCATGTAAATGATTATCATCAACAGAGAGTTGATTAAACAAATCACAATACAACCATACAATGGGATGTTGCTCTGCAGGTTTAAAAACAATAACAAAGATCAGTATTTATTTTAAAGGAAAGATGCCCATGATATGTTAAGTTGGATTTTTAAAATTTTATAAAACATCGTGTATAACATGACCACATTTTTGTATGTGCAGAGAAAAAAATATGGAAAGGTACACATCAAAATGTTAACAGGAGTTCTCTCTGGGTGATTGGATATAAGATAATTTTCATTTTGGGGGCGCCTGGGTGGCTCAGTCGTTAAGTGTCTGCCTTTGGCTCAGGTCATGATCCCAGGGTCCTAGGATCGAGCCCGCATCAGGCTCCCTGCTTGGTGGGAAGCCTGTTTCTCCCTCTCCCGCTCCCCCTACTTGTGTTCCCTCTCTCGCTGTGTCCCTCTCTCTCTGTCAAAAAAAGGATAATTTTCATTTTTTTACACTTTTTGTATTGTCTGAATTTATTTCAATTAACGTGTTATTTTTATCACAAGAAAATAAAGCTGTGTTCATTTTGAGAAACAGTGTAATAAAGGAAATATAAAAGTGAAAAAGTTGATAACTCTCTTTTATACTCACTTCCTTTTAGTGGGTGAAAACCTCTTCAGAGTATACTTCTTTTTTCTGCTATTAATTCAAGTTTTAATTTAGGGCATCAGTGAATGTGGGCTGGGAAGAGGAAAGTAAGCCAATTCTTAGGCTCTTTGGACAGTTTTAATTTTAGGCAGAAGAAACAGCTCTGGACTCTCTCCCATAAGGCTGCTCCTTAAAATTCCTGTGCAAATCTGAATTTGCCCAGTTACAAAAAGATTTATATAAAATTTCTTTAAATAGTCAATTCTCCTTGCTCATATAAAATATTCCTTGACTAAGAAATATTATATTGTAGCTAAGCAGTTCGGTTGCTTCATGTACTTGTGTACATGGTGAAAGCAGCCTAAGCTGTGTAATGAAAGAGTAATCAGAGCAGGGTGAAATTGGTCAGAAAAGTCTTTTCATTCATTCATGGGCTATACAAATATATTTCCAGCCCTAATTATACACTAGGCACTAGGGCACTGAAGATACAAAGAGGGCAGACCATAGCCCTTCTTGGGAAGACCTAACACACTGCAAGGAAATGATTATAATACAGAGTATGTGTGCAAGACGAATTGGGGACTTAGAAGAAGGAGTGCCAAAGTCTTCTTGGGGGAGTTCCTGTCAGGCTAAGACTGGAAGGCTATGTAGGAATTGCCATAAATAGGGTTTCTTGGGGATAGGTTTTCTACCTGAAGGAAATGAAAGAGATGTATTGGTAGAAAGGAGCTGAAAGTTCAAGGTGGCAAATAACTAACCTTTTAAACTGATCCCTTCCTGCTAATAAAAAAGCTTAGAGGAGACATTTCCCTGCTTCTTCTGTGGCCCACTTCCTACCAGGTAATTTCAGCATATAGTAACAAAGGCACTTGATGGTGGTGCTGGGGTCTTCATTGCCCTTTCTAGAAGCGAGATGCTTCTGGCAGGGACTTGTACGTTACTGTGTGTTAACAGTTGTGTGTTAATGTCAAGATGGCATGTGATAGAATTAGATAGAATTAGAAGGGGCTGTGGTATTAGGGTGGTGGAAAGACAAGAATTACTGTATGGAGGGGTGCCTGGGTGGCTCAGTTGGTTAAGCGTCTGCCTTTGGCTCAGGTCATGATCCCAGGCCTGGGATCAAGCCCCGCTTCAGGCTCCTTGCTCAGTGGGGAGCCTGCTTCTCCCTCTGCCTGCCGCTCCCCCTGCTTGTGCTTTCTCTGTCTCTCTCTCTGACAAATAAATAAATAAAATCTTTAAAAACAAAATAAAAGAATTACTGTATGGATTCTGAGATAGCCTGACTCAGTGAGTCCTGGTATTAGCATTTTAGAGCAGGAAAGACTGGAAAAGATCTGGTGCAATCTCCTCATTTTACAGATTTTAAAAAAAAAAGTTACTGAGATGGCCAAAAATCTTAACACCTGCCTTCTTTAAAAATAAGTGATTAAATGTAATGTTCTGTGTAATAGTGCTGTAGTATATCTCTGTAAAACTCAATGGGAAGATTCATTTTGTCCATCTGCATAGTAGAGAAATAATGCTCTGTTTCCTAGCTCTAGCTCATGTGTGTCTTGTGTTTATATAGTCAAAGGTCAAAAGCTGACTAAGAACAGATGAGCCCTTTCCTTTTGCATCATTTTTCAACTTTTCAAAGGGCTTAAAATAAACTATCATTTTCCACTATTTACTTAAGGGATTTGTTTTGCAGAATTTGTAGCTCTTGGGAATCCCCCCAGTCATCCTTACAAAGTACACAATCTGATTCTTACTCATCTATCAACATCCAAGGAATGTTGGTATTAATATGTATGGTTTAAGTCACCCAAAACAGAATAAGAAGGCTGAATTGGCCAGTAATGTTTGTGACTTTCCATAAATATGTTACGAGTATAGAATCAGGAAATCACTCTTCCTTAATAGAGGAAATGATAGAGAGAGAGATATAGGGATGGGGGCGGGGAGTGAAGGAGAGAGAGAGACAGAGGGATGGGAGAATGTATATCAGTTCTGAGACTAAGGATTAGTTTCTTTGAATAAAAGCAGTTCCTTTTCTAACCAGCATTTCATCTGATACATTCTTAAAACCCAGTGCAATCCTAGTCTTCTAAGGGCTCACAAAAATTTACAGCTGACCTTGTGTAGAAAAGGGTTTGCACTAATTTTCACATGGATTCACTCTTCTGCTGAACTCCAACTTGAAATCTGTGAGACACTACTCCCCAGAGTACATCTAGCATCCAAATCTTTGCTAGTCAACCTCCAGATAAAACTAGATTGTAAATTCTATCTTTCCAATGCCTGTGCTATGAAGACTCTGACTGTATTAGCAAGTGCAGATTTTACTGGACATGACTTCTATTTTTCCACATTATAGGTTTTCTCAGATTAGTATTTTGAAGGGTATTGTCAAATAAAGATACCAGAGCCATCATAGGGAATACCTTGTTGACATTCATCTAATCAAATATTTGTTTAGTGTTTCTGCAATAATAAACTTCCCCATGGCCCCATGACTGCTTTCTAAATTGGTGTAACATTTTGTTAAATGTGTAGCCTGGGGGAAAAAAGTCCTAAGAGAGACAGACTTTGTCATTCACTAAATCATTCCTCAATCCATTCAATGTTTGCCAAGTTCCTTTCATGTGCCAGAGAAAGGGCAGTAAGTGTTGAAGATGTTGAGATAAAGGACACAGTCTCACCCACCCCAAGGAGCTCACAGTCTCGCTATTAGTACACAATTGAGTTCTTAAGTGGATTTGTCCACTAAAGAGAAGGTACAACTCCAAACCCTCCTATTATATGATCTGCTCCCTCTGAAATTTAATGTTCTTTTGCTGTGATGCAGTTTTGCAACTTGTCCTGTTGTTTTAGGAACAATAAACGTTTAAATAATAAACATTATTGAGCACCTACTATACCAGGTGGTAAGGCAGGCAGACCCATAAGATGACCACCCCCCTCAATGATACCTGCTTCCTTGTATTGGTCTTATGTAATCTCCTTCTCTTAAGTATGGCTGGAATGAGTGACTTGCTTCTTACCAAAAGAATATGGCAAAGGTGATGGGCTGTCACTTCTATAATTAGGTTAGAAAAGACTATGACTTCTGTTTCTATTGCTTTCTTGGTTTGCACGCTCTGGTGAAGCAAACTCCCATATGGGAGAGGCCCACTTGGCAAGGAGCTGAGGGTGGCCTCCAGCCAACAACAATCTAGGAACCAGGGCCCTCAGTTTATCAGTCCATGAAGAACTTAATCCTGCCAACAATCAGGTCAGCTTGGAAGCCCCTGAGAATGAGGACCCAGGTGAACTCTGCCCATATTCCTGACTGACAGAACCTGTGAGATAATAAATCTGTCTTGTTTTAAGCTATAAATTTGGGGATAATTTGTTATGTAGCAAGAGATAACTAATATGGAAATCATCCTTGTTCTTAAGGAGTTGACAGGTTAGCTATAGCCAGACAAAACACAAACTATAACACAATGTTGAAAGTAGTGTCATCTTCAGTAAATCAGCAGAGGTGGTTTCAATCAGGGACAGAATTCTGCAATTCTGGCATTTCAATTCTGATCTCAAGTTAACTTGATTTCTGTTTTTATAGGTTTTCCAGCTGGAAAGGCTTTTGAGCAACTTGGTCCCTTTAGTTCTTATCCCATATTCCACCTGAAAAGAAGAATAATGATACACGTTGTAACTCACCAACTGGACTACATGGTCCTTGAGGGTAGGAAGAGTATTTTACGCTTTGTGCTTTTTCACATGCACTTTCGTATGACTGACGAACTATATTCTCACAGTTAGTAAAAGAGCAAAAACACATGAAAGACTTCGGAATTTCCTGAAAGACCCGAGAATTCTGGTGCATGTCCTGGAAATAGGGTGGGGTGAGGGGCCTGCGAAAGCAGTTCTCTACAGGGGTATGATGCACAGTTCACAAACCAAACATAAGAAACCTTGAAAGACTCCAATGGGTAATAGTCCCTGTGACACTGCATACTTTCGCCAGAAGCCTTCTAGCATCACTAAAACAAGAGCCCTGAATGTTATTTGTATTGATGATAGCAGATGCTGACTGTGCTTTGCCTATAACCCCTAGGTACTGGCCATCACGGTGTATGCCAGGGCAACCTACTGCAAGCACCCACAATTTTCCATTTGGGGGTTTCAGCCAGGAGTGCAGGTGCAGCCCTCAGCTACTGACATTTGAATGGGAGGAAAAATCCCCTAACTTCCTTGCCCTCCTTTGGTGGGATGACTCTGAGGTGTATTCTCTGCTGTTACCCATAGTTCCCCAGTGGTACTGAAACCCCTCCCCCCAGGTGTTGACAGGGGTAACCCACTCAATAACACTTTCTTGAGTCACCCCAAAATAAACTACTTGGACTCAAATCTTTGTCTCAAAGTTGGTTTCTGGGGAAACCTGGCTAACAAATAAACTAAAATAGGAGGCTTAAGGCTGAACCTTGTTGAGTTGGCCCTGCTGATGCTGTCTTGCTCAATCATCTCAGGAAAGAACCAGACCTAACTTGGTGAAGTGTGATCCATGGGGAAGCCTGGGTAGGGGGCCATGACTTGGAAGCTGACTTGCTCACTGGTGAGGGCGGGGGGGGGGGGGGCGGGTGAACACCGGGGCCTGGGTTGATAGATAATTTTTTCATGATACAGACTTCCTAATAATATTTAGAATATTGACAAATATAATAGTCGCTAATAGCTATCAATCAACCTAGGGCTTGGTTTCCTTCAGCAAAGCTGGGAGAAGGTTTAAGTCCACTCATCAAGCCCCACCTCTGCCCCAAGCAAGGTCCAGAAAGGTCCCAGAGGTGGTTATGCTCTTGCTTTGGCCTCTGGACATCCTACGCCCTCCCAACCACTGAATTGCAAAAGAGCAATTGTGTGAGGGAAAAATAGGGTCATTTCCCTCGCTGTGCCTGGCTCCAGTGATAATCGCCCAAACCAGGCCCAGAAGGTCCCTAGTAGCACCAGGGAAGTACAGATGTTTATTTTTACACATGATCTTAGCCAAAAGGCCGAGACGAGAATTACTTTTCTTCTGGTTTAATCAAAAGCTTTGATAAAGTTTGGTTTTAAACCATATGTGAATATACTAATCTCTGAAGGATTTGGCGATGATTTATTTGTTTTTCTCTTTCCAGTTTTTTAATGCACACACAGATTAACACTGATTCTAAGAGCCGCCCCAAAGTCCAGCACAAAAGATACAGTTAAATACAGCAACTACACTGAGGAAGAGTCTGAAACTGGACTGGGCAGGTGCCTCCGACAGAAAACCAACCCTTAACAGTTACTTAACTGAGTCACAGTTGGAAGTTTCAGTCCTTATATGTGAAAGCACAAGCATTTTAGTGTATGAACTCTACTATGGAGTTTGCATCTGCCACTTGGCTTTCTAGTTCCTGCTTCTCCAAGAATAAATAGCATGGTTAAGTGCAGTCTTCAGTTGACAACCTCCGCTTTGTGAACATAGTCAGATCTCAAGTGTTCATCCAAAGGGGTTGATAGAGGTTGTCTGATCTTCTGACAGAGTTCCCAACCCATGGCCAGCGGATGTGAAAGCAGCAGAGATAGAAGAAAAACCTTTGGAAATTTTGCTGAGAAAATGCCCCCTTTTCTTTATAGCATATGTGTTCCTTCCTCATGCCAAGAGAGGCCATATGCTTTCCATGTGCTTTCCATGTTTCCAGTCTTTTGGGGGCACCTGGGTGGCTCAGTTGGTTAAGCTACTGACTCTTGATTTTGGCTCAGGTCATGATCCCAGGGTCATGGGTTCGAGCCCTGTGTTGGGCTCCATGCTCAGCTGGGAATCTGCTTGGGATTCTCTCTCTCCCTCTCCCTCTGCTCCCCCACCCCCGCTCATGTCCGCACTCTCTCTCTTTAAATAAATAAAGATAAATCTTAAAAAAAAAAAAATAAAGGCAATCTTTTGGGGGGAGGGGAGTTTTCAGACTGACTTGACCAACTCCATGTCTGATCTGAGTTTTCTTCAAAAAGTCTTCAATTTCTTCTTTCAGTGTAATCTTCTTCGGGCTGAGAGCTATTTTTGCCCCCCAATGGTATGCATGTGTATTTCAGAAACTATTAGTATCTTGTGGTATCTGTGAGTGAGATGGCTCTTCACAGTGGGCACACTTCGAGGAGCATCATCTAGATTCATGCTGGGCATTCAGTAGTGTTCTATCCATGTCATGATTGTAAATAGAAATTGAGGTTGACCACTGCTCAGCGCCCTTAATACTAAAGTGTGGCTCCACACAGGGGCCCTGTAGGTTCTCTTCCTATAGCCTAGACACTGCGATTCTGCTCATCTGGTCAGGGTCAAGCGGGAATGAGAGTCTAAGTCATTACTTTTATGTCTTGCAATATGCTTTATATTTTAATAAAAGTAATATAATATTCAGATAAAATTCCTTAATTACCTTTTTTCACTTTCCTTCCCAAATACTCCAAGGGGTATCTCCAGTACATGACTCTAGTTATTATGTATATATGTATACATCATCAATATATACAGTGTTTTTTATTTTAAAATAATTTGTATCATATCGTTTATTTCTGCAACCTGGTTTAGTTCCTCTTAACGGTATGTTTTTGTGATCTAGTTACAACATTAATATATAGAGACCTAGTTCATTTTTTTAAATTGCCATTTCAATGTTCTTGGGAATACAAATTTTATATTTCATTTCCCCTCTGATGGGTTTCAGATCATCCGCAGCTTCTTATAGCTGTTTCCTATGCACCTATTTGCAAGTTTCTCTACAGGAGGCCCTTTTAGGTCACAAGAAATGTAAATTTTTAGCTTTACTGGATATTGGGGTTTTTTGTTTATTTGTTTTTTTTCAAGCAGTTACCTTTTTACTTATTATTTATTTTTTATTTTTAAAGTAAACTTTATGCTCAGTTTGGGGCTTGAACTCATGACCCTGAGAGTTGCACCTCAAGAGTCACACACTCCACTGACTGAGCCAGCCAGGCACCCTTTTACTGGGTATTGTTAATTTGATGTCAAAATAGTTGTATTTGGGGGCACCTGGGTGGCTCAGTTGGTTGAGTGTCGGACTCTTGGTTTTGGCTCAGCTCATGATCTCAAGCTCATGGGATCAAGCCCAAGCTGGGCTCCACACTCAATGTGGAGTGTGCTTGTCCCTCTCCTTCTGCTCCTTGCCCCTCACTCACACTCTATCTCCCTTTCTCTCTCTCAAATAAATAAATAAAATCTTTTAAAAAAATAGTTGTATTTATTTTCACTCCCACTAGTAGATTGCAAGTTTCTATTTTTTATCTTTCCAATGTCTCATATTGTACGATTAAACATTTTGTACACAATCAGATGGATATAAAGAAGGATCTAATTTAATTTGTATTTCTCTCAGTATGGTGAGGAGGAGCATATTCTTGTGAATTTTGGTGACTTTGTTTTCCTTTCATGTTTCTTGTGCATATTTTTTGCCCATTTTCAAAAATTGGGGGTTTTGTTTTATTGCTTATCAATAATCTTAATTCCTTGTATATCTTAGATACTTTGTAATACATGTTATAAATATCTTCTCCTAGTCTATGGCTTGTTTTCTTCTTCTTTTTTTTTTTAATTAGAGAGAGACTGTGCACGTGCATGGGGGTAGGTGGGGGGGGCAGAGGGAGAGGGAGAGAGAGAATTCCAAGCAAGCTCCACACCCAGCACAGAGCCCAATGAGGCTGATCTCATGATCCTGAGATCACAACCTGAGCCAAAATCAAGAGTCATTTGCTTAACTGACTGAGCCACACAGGTGCCCCATATGGCTTGTTTTTTAACCAGATTTTCAAGCTAAGCTGTAATTTTGGCATCATTTAAAAATTACAAGCAGATTTATGAATCTTTTTCTTTGTGATTCATGCTCTTTCTGTCTTGTTTTAAGAAATTCTGTTTAACTCAAGTTCATGAAGACTATATATTTCATTCTAATAGTATAAAAGTTGTGCTTCACATATTTTGGTCTTTGGTCTTTATTCTTTCGGTAACTTATCTGTGCATAGGGTGTTAGGTAATAAAAATCTAATTTTACTTATTTACACCTAGAAGTGAATTTTTCCAATACTGTAATTTTTATAATGGAAATAGCTTTCTGATTATATAAACGACTCATGATCACTGTTAAAATTCAAATAACTATTTAACATATGAAGAAATACATTAAAAGTCACCTGAGAGCCTGTTGCCCTAAGATAGCCACCATTGATATTTTCAACATTATTGGCCGACTGTCCTCTTCCCACTTGTTTATGGTACCACCTCTGTCATACAGGGAGAGGACTTTTGTCGCATTCAGGGAAACTTAGAAAATTAACACTATATCTGGATATAATTTATAGAATTTGAAGTATCAACTTAAAGAATTTTCAAGTTTGAGTACATCATGTGATTGCGTGATTTCATTAAGTGTATAAATAAGTAAAAAGAATAAGTAGGAGCATCATGTGAGAACTAAGGATTTCCCAGGAACGGCCAGTTCTTCTGTGGTTTAAGGAAGCATGAGAACAAAGACTACAGATTTATGAAACAAGGGCCAATTTCTCTTAGTATCATGCCTAGCATGGTAGGTTCATCTTGCTAAATGTTTTCAAATTTAGACCATTTGTATTTCCTCTAATAAATAATTTATCTTAAATTTTGTCACAGAGATAAACAAGGAAAAACAGAGCCAATTCGTAGAAAAGCACTGTCTAACTTGGATAGAATGTGAAAACCTGCATCAATCAGTCCATTTTGGAGGCTCTATGGTGTAAAAGGTGAAATGAAGTGGGGTCACTTGTGTCCAGGGGTTTTCAAACGGAGCTAGGAGGCTATAGAAGTGGTGGGCCTTACACATGTCCTCACCAGTGGAACCAAGAACTTTTGTACTGGGTCAAACTGAAAATATTCCAAGGACTCAGCACAAACAATTACAACTTGTTACAGTAACAGACTTTAGCTTAGTGGTAGCTTTTACAATACCAATTGTATTCAGAGAAGATTAATTTTCTAGGAACAACACCAATCAAAATTCTTTGTAAACAACTTACACAAACATTCTCTTCCCTCTTTTAAAACCCTTGACTTTTGTTCCCTGAGAGGACACTATTTGGGTTGCTGCCCAAATCTGTGTTCCCCAAATTGCAATTCTGGGACCCCAAGGAAATGCTTTTGTTTTATTTTAGCTCTGCCTCTTTTGTTAGTTGACCGTGAAAAGTTATTTATCATATTTCACTACCACCAAGAAATAGGCGATTGTATCTTTCCTCCGCATACACAAATATCACCCTTCACTATTTTAATATTTCCCATTCTTCATGAAATTCGTATGTAACTTCCTCCAGGCACACATTAAAAGTACATTTGATTTTTTAATTAAAAAAATAATCAAGGCTCCTGGGTGGCTCAGTCGTTAAGCGTCTGCCTTTGGCTCAGGTCATGATCCCAGGATCCTGGGATCGAGGCCCACATCGGAGTCTCTGCTCCACGGAAAGCCTGCTTCTCCCTCTCCCTCTCCCCCTGCTGGTGTTTCCTCTCTCGCTGTGTCTCTCTCTGTCAAATAAATAAAATCTTTAAAAATAAAATAAAATAAAATAATAATCAAAACCACATATAGGCCATGTTGATTTGCATGTAGAATGAGAGTCCTTCGGTTTTCCGAACTTGGGTCCACTTTGATGTCTAATGAACACTGATGAAGTTAGTCAGCTTTAATGTAGATATCCTTCGGTATATATGACATGGGTTTTTGAAAACGTATTCAGATGTTACTCATTCCTGTTCCAAAGTGGTTTAAGATGTTTTCAATGATAATATTCAGTGTAGAGTTCAGTTATAAATTGCTGTACTGTATGAAGAGATTTGGAAGAGCTACATAAAGATTAAGTCCCTCTCCCCAAATATGGCCATGTAGATATATCTGCTCTTACTTTACCCTGTCTGAGTTCTCTAGTCTCCCCTTTTGCCACAGTCTAAAACCAAATTGGCAGAAAAGAAAACAACCCAAAGCATCCAGTGTGTCAGTGACACTGGATTCCGAAGTACTTGTGACTTCTGAGTTTGTGCAGACCTGAATGAATCAGAACGACTTCTCTTCAAGCACATGTGATTGATTCAGACACTGACCAGCTCCGAGGTCTTCCTGACCACGTGCTTCCTTAAGACTCAGGGGGCACTTGCTGCTCAATCAGAATTAACCCAGGCCTCTCCACGGCTCTACTGCTCTGACACTTCGGATTTCGAAAGCTGTTTTCCTTGAGGACACTCGTAAGAAGAAAAGAGGAAATCGCCTATGTGTGTGCTTCTGAGACAACTTCAAGGGGTTTTTAGCAAGCAAAAAAAAAATTTCCAGTGTGCGGTTTTTTGTCTCATCTGAAAGACACTGTGGTTTTCAGCTAGCTTGGTGCTGTTACTACAGTCATTTTACCTGCCCTCTTTTTTTTTTCTCAACAGGCATAAGACAAGGCTGAGCTCATACTTTCATGAAAGCCACTCTGCCATCTAAGCAGAACTAACACTGTTAGAAGAGCATGCAAATTGTAATTAAAAAAAAAAAATCCGTAAGCCAGCAGTTTCTTTCGACCACAGTGGTTTTTTTCCTCCTGCTCATTCTGCTGAAACAGCAGCATTGGGCTACACTGCAAGGCTTCAGCGTTCTGCTTTAATTTGCTGTTCTTCTGATGAGAATTGTGCATTTGAGGATGTGTTGTTTCATGTGTGCTAAGTGTTGCACACCCAGCTGGATTTTAAGTTTCTGCGGACATGGACCCCTCGTTTCTTTGCCCATCTCTTCTCTTCTATAGGATCTAATAGGGCACTCCATTGTAGGTGCTCAGTTATCAGATGTGGAGTGAATGTGTGATTGAACAAACAAGGAACCGAACAGATATTTCCAGTCTCTCATTTTCTAAACTAAACCGTGCAAACCAGATGGGATCCATTTCAGTCCTAGAGGAGGATCGGTGGCAAGGAAGAAATAAGATGAGAATCCAAGAGCACAAAGCAGGAGCTGAAGAGTTCACCAGCTCCATGGTGAAAGTGGTTTAGACCTCTGTGGATGGAAGTCATAGGCTATAATCAGATGTTTGTGTGTAGATACATGTGACATGGATTATATATTTAGTTACATGCATTCAAGTAATGATCTACATGTTTCTATGTGTTATATGTTTTGCACATGCATATGACTTACATATAACCACACATGTACTCTGTGTGTGTATACAGTTGACCCTTGAACAACACCAGTTTGAACTGCATGAGTCCTTTTGTACACACTTATACACTTTATCTTTCGATAAAGACAGTGTAGCACTGCAAATGTATTTTCTCTTGCGTCTGACTTTTCTTATAACACTTCCTTTTCTCTAGCTTACTTTATTGTATGAATACAGTACTTAGTACATACAACATACAGAATCTGTGTTAATCAACTGTTTATGTTATTGGTAAGGCTTCCATTCAATAGTAGGCTGCTAGTAGTTAAGTTCTGGGGGAGTCAAAAGTTACGCAGATATTTTGACTGTACCAGGAGGTCAGCGCCCCTAACCCCGGTGTCGTTCAAGGGTCAGCTGTATGTACATTAAAGAATTTGCACCAGAGATCCTCTTAGAGAACTACCTTTGTTTAGAAAAATATCGTGATTATCCACTTATGGGTGGAAAGTAAGGCCCTGGGGCTATGGATGGAAGAATACATGGAAGTAAAGTCACAGCTAAACCAATCTGAATCTAACCATCAAGAGGAATTTGGGAGTCAAGAGAGTAGAAGGGAGAGATTAAAGAAAGAGAGATGGGGTTCCACAGGGCTTTGCTTTGGAAAGTCGTCATGGGGGAAGTTAAAGAAAAGAGGCTGAATTCCATGTCTGGGTTGGCCCAGAACAGGAAAAAAGATGGCGGGAGTGGAAGTGGACCCAAGAGAGATATGAATTCAGGAGGAGCAGGACTTTGGAACTAGAAGTAAACACAAGCCTGTATGATCTCAGTAACTAATGGGTAAATCTGGGGAGATCATTAGACTTTGCATAGAGCTTGGGAACAAGGCTCAAGCAAGTTTCAATTAACTCTCAAAAACTGTTGTTACCTCAACTTACGTCTCCGGATTCCTTCGAACCAACAATTGAGAAATCCTCTACTCATTCCAACACATCAGTCTCATGTATGATCTTCCCAAAGCCCAGAGTTATAAATAAAATAAACAACTGAAGTCACCTCACAGTCTCTTTCGGGGTTGTTAACAATGGATATTTGAACTGGTAAGACAAAGTTAGCAACTCCAGTTCTGATTCTTGTGCCAAATCTAAGCAGGCGCAACCCTGTGCCCAGAATGTCCCTGATTCTGCCTATTCTCTCTAGCAATGAGGTGAGGACAGGGCACCAATGGGGCAAACTGTGAAAATATGGCAGGTTAGTCATAACGCTTACAGCCTAGCATTGGAGTCTTTATACCTCTTCTTCCAGGGCTATGTTAGTTCTTATACTAAAACACCAAGGTAATTTTCACACTTGTGTGATATAGATGTCTATTGTTCCTGTTTTATAACTAGGAGGGTTATGACATTAGCTTGCTCAGCACCAGCAGAGCAGACTTCTGAGTGAGGAATTATGATTTCCTGGGCTGGGCTTGGTTCACTGGACACCACTGTCCTCTACAAAGGGTTTATTGTGAAATGTTTACAAAAGCACTTTTAGGAAGAGGTCAGTGTCTATTTCTATCGTGGTGAAAATGTGGCTGAATGTATATGAGCAATGGCAGAGTCCCCTGGCAGAAGGGAAAAGGGAATTTAATGCTTGCTGTGTTCATACTGTAAGTCCACTATCAGGATTCCTTACCTACGTTATCTGCACATTCTGAAAGATGAAGCAGGAGGGACAAACGTTCTGAGATGATTTAATGTTCTCTAACTTAATACCATGGATACACAAGGTTATACATTAGTCAAAAGGCCTCCACTGGGACACTAAGATTTAAAGTTTCGGTAGGTTAAGTGTCTGCCTTCAGCTCAGGTCATGATCTCAGGGTCCTGGGATCAAGCCCAGCGTAGGGCTCCCTGCTCAGTGAGTTGTCTTCTTGTCCCTCTGCCCCTTACCCCACTCGTGCTCCCTCCCTCTCCCTCTCTCTCTCAAATAAATAAATAAAATCTTTAAAAAAAGATTTAAAGTTTCATTCTTTTAACACTTCAAAGGAAATTGAACCATAAACAGATATAAACTCTTATTAATGATATAGAGGCTAGAGTGTTTGGTTGTGAAATGTTCTGATGCCTAAAATTTACTTTGAAATGCATCCAAAAAATAAAATGGATTGGTGGGTGGATTGAGGGATGGTTCGATGGATAGATGTGTGATAAAGCAGGTATAGCAAAACGGTAATTGTAGAATCTAGCTGATAGATAACACGAGTATTCATTGTGTAATTCTTTCAATTTTTCTGTATGCTTGAAATTTTTCATAATTAAATGTTAGGGGGGAAAGGTGGTACTGACAGCTTATACCAGTCTGGCTGCTACAGAAAGCTCAGAAATCTGAGTGCTCAGAAATAAAATATTCCGGGGCACCTGGGTGGCTCAGTTGGTTAAGCGACTGCCTTCGGCTCAGGTCATGATCCTGGAGTCCCTGGATCGAGTCCCGCATCGGGCTCCCTGCTCAGCAGGGAGTCTGCTTCTCCCTCTGACCCTCCCCCCTCTCATTTGCTGTCTCTCTCATTCTCTCTCTCTCAAATAAATAAATAAAATCTTAAAAAAAAAAAAAAAAGAAATAAAATATTCCGGTCAGGCTAATTTTAAAGCTATGGGGGTAAAAGACCCTACTTGAAAGTGAAGAATGATAGCAGCTCATTCTAGTTGAAATTACATTTCTAAAACGTACTGCTCTCCTCTGTGAACTACTGTTGATTGCATTTCTAAGACATAGGTCATGGTCCTCGCCTTGATGGGCTCTCCACAGCGTTTGGCAACATTGGCCACTTCCTCCTCACAATGATCTCTTGGTTTGTCTCCCACTTCTCTGCTGGCCCCTTCTCATGCTCCTTTAACTACTTTTTAACATACATGTTTCTTTGGGCTGAGTTCTGGGCCTTCCTTTCTTTTACTTGAGCTCTTTCTCCCAAGAAGGTCTCATTGGGATTGGGTCCCATCTCAGGGATGACATCAACCAAAGCCGTAACTCCGGCTAATCTTCTCTTTTGCGACAAGGGACTCTTAAAGCCATGTGCCTCCATGACATCTCCACTTGAACGTCCCCCATGAGCTCGTCCCTAACAAGTGCACATCCCTTCCACACCATTTGATCCCCTGCTGGGGTGTTTCTCTTTTCCTTCACCTCCCTTCCCCACCCCTGCAGAGGTCTGTCATCTGTCCCTGCACCACCGTGGGAGCCTCACAGCTGGTCCAAGACTCTCACTCCATTCTCATTGAATCAAAGCCACTAATGTCATCTTTTAAAAACATAATTCTGGCAGCGCCTGGGTGGCGCAGTCAGTCAAATGTCCGACTCTTGATCTCAGCTCAGGTCATGACCTCAGGGTTGTGAGATGGAGCCCCACATCAGGCTCTGAGCTCAGCTTGGGGTCTGCTAAAGACTCTCTCTCCCTCTCCCTCTGCCCCCCCCCACGCTCTCTCTCTCTCTCTCACAAAGAAATCCTTAAAAAAAAAAACCATAAAAACATAAATCTGATTATGTCTCCTCTCTACCTAAAACTCATTAATGGGGGCACCTAGGTGGCTCAGTTGTTAAGTGTCTGCCTTCGGCTCGTCACGATCTCAGAGTCCTGGGATTGAGCCCTGCATTGGGCTCCCTGCTCGGTGGGAAGCCTGCTTCTCCCTCTCCCACTCCCCCTGCTTGTGTTCCCTCTCTCGCTATGTCTCTCTCTGTCAAATAAATAAATAAAATCTTAAAAAAAAACCCTCATTAATGGCTTGCCGCTGTTGTTAGGATAAAATACACCATTCCTCCTATGGACAACAAGGTTCCAGGGCTGGACCCTCTACCTGCCTCTCTGTCCTATCTCCCATCACCTTCCCTTGGCTCACTGGACAGGGGCCACATGAGCTTTGGGTCCTCCAACAAGCAGAGCATTTTCCTACCTCAGGGCCTTTGTATAGGACCGTCCCTCTTTTTGGAACTCTTCCTACAATCTTTCCTGATAAATCCCTACTCATTGTTTAGGTCTCAGCTGAAAAAATGCTCCTCGAGAGAAACTTCCGGACACACCCCTCATCCCATCTAAATTATGCTTTATTCTGTTGTTGTCTGTCATAAGGCTTTCACTTTTTGTCTCACAGTAGAATTAGTGATTTGATCACATACATTTGTCCATGTGCTTATTTGTTAATGTCTCTCTGCCCTGCTGGACTTCAAACTCCATGTGGGTAGGGAGCCTGTCTGCTGTGCCCAATTCCATGTTCCCAGCTGGACCATGAGTCCTGGGCCCTGGGGAGGTGATCCGCATACACTTACTAGTTCCGTGAACACACCGCGGTGCCTCAAGGAGTTGCAGTTTGAAAGGTGGTGTATAATGTCACAAATCAATGTGGCATCAGGATTCAGCATCATTAGGACCTGCGCAGTCTACCCCACAGGCGTCACCAAGAACCCTTTCGATACTGGGTGTGAGGATGACTGGCTTGCGCAGTCTTTTCTGAATTATTCCAGTCCTGCCTCCTGGCTCACTCCCCACATGCAGGTAAAGGAAAAGCCAGAAAGAGCAATGCTTTAAATGCCTGCTAAAATGACTTCCTCTTCCTCTTTCTCATGTGGGGAGCATTTGTAGGCATAGCCTTCAAGCCCACAAAAATGGAAGACAAGTAGTTTTCAATTCAGAATCACATGGTCGGTCCTTCCTGGCTCTGTAATTTATTAGACGTAGGACCTTACATGCAGAATTTTATATCTTAGAGCCCTGATATGCCCCATATTTGCCCTACGAGGAGTACAGAGTGGGCTAATGTGAATGCAAGTACTTCTCCTGCTCTAAACCTATGGACCACCACATGCATGTGGCTTACTACGGAGCTTGAAGGACGGTAAGATATTAGATATATTGATTTTGCTGTTTTTAACAACTGACCACACTACTACCAGTTTCTTACTAATTGTTTTACATTTAGAATAATGAACAACTTGATATTCTTTCCACTATAACAAGGATACTTAATAGTAGACAGGAACATGGTAGACGTGACCTAAATTCAGAAATATCATTTTCTAAATCAGCAATCCAGTCAGGATTAACCTACACAGCACTTAAATTGTGTGAGCCTTCAACTGATCGACTGGTAATAGCTTTCTGCGTGATGACATACTAAAATCTCTGTTTACCCTCATAGTTACCTATTATTTTAATATCAAAAAATCTTTACTTTCCCATTTGTAAAATATGTATTCACAAAAATTCAAATGATTTATGAATATAATAAGTAGCAAAAGAAAATCATCCATAAATATCTTCTCTTACACCAAGATTGTAAAAATAAGTAAGACCGCCAAGTAAATATAAAGAAGTCTTATAAACAGGCATCACTTGATGACAATTTTTTTTTTTTTTTTTTAAAGATTTTATTTATTTGACAGAGAGAGAGACACAGCGAGAGAGGGAACACAAGCAGGGGGAATGGGAGAGGGAGAAGCAGGCTTCCCGCTGAGCAGGGAGCCCGATGCGGGGCTCGATCCCAGGGCCCTGGGATCATGACCTGAGCAGAAGGCAGACACTTAGCCGACTGAGCCACCCAGGCGCCCCACTTGATGACAATTTTAAAAATCTCTCATACATGGGATTATTTCAAAATACTGCTTCTACCTTGCAAAAAACACACATTTTTGTTTATGATACATTTTCAACTTAGTTCTTTCAGGGAAAATGGCTTGCCATTGTGTATTTGAGAGGACCATCCTTTTCAGTTGGAAAAGAAGAACTAAAATGTCCATTAACTATTTCCAGTGACTTTACCATATGTAGAACAACTAAGAGATAAAGAAATTGTTAGCAAGGCAAGTGATGTGAGGACCTACGGTATTTCTTAAATGTGACACGGAAGAGGCAAGAAATGCAAGTTTCATGGCATATGCATTCGCAGATTATTAATAAATACAGACATTATGCTGGCTTTGACTTTATATAACAGCAATTCATCTGTACTTGTACAAGGAAACAGCCAAGGATACTACAAATTGTAAATGCTAGCCTGTCATCAAGAACGAGGCTAACCTCCTGGGATGTTCCAGGAAAAGGCAGAAACACGCCAGGAGCGTTGAGTAAACTTTCAGGCTAAATTCGTGTGAATTACTGGGTAACCATGGGTTTCTAAATTCTTTTGCCGCATAGATCAACCCGCACGTTAGTGTAAACAAGGCTAAGGAAGGGGCTACGCCTGTTCTATATCGCCATCTAGCGGATAGTGACGTCCATGCTCCTAGGTGTATTTGCTTTGGAGAGAGACTTGCCCTAGTTAGCAAGCTAGCTGATGAATATTATTGGAGACAGAAGATGAACTAACCTTTGAGTTTTGGTTTCCTTCAGACTTTAAAATGTCTGTTTAGTGAAGCAAATCTGGTATTTCATCATCTTTGGTCAACTTGTAGGAAAAATAATCAGCGTTTATAAGCACCATCTCTTCCTCTTTCCAAGAATTAAAAGTGCATAAGTGTTAATGTTTCCACTAAGTTGCTATCAATAATTAATTTTTAAAAATCCTTTTTTACCCTCCTCCCCCACCTCTTCCTACCTACTTCACAAATCTTCTGTGTAATATAAAACAAAAAAGAATTCAAGTTTTCTTTCATTTTTTTTTTTTAAGATTTTGTTTATTTATTTGATAGAGAGAGACACAGCGAGGGAGGGAACACAAGCAAGGAGAGAGGGAGAGGGAGAAGCAGGCTGCCCGCAGAGCAGGGAGCCGGATGCGGGGCTCGATCCCAGGACTCTGGGATCACGACCCGAGCCGAAGGCAGACATTTAACGACTGAGCCACCCAGGTGCCACCAAGTTTTCTTTCATTGTATTACAAATGGGTAACAACACATTCGTGGATCCTGACATCAATATAATGGGTCATGACCAGCATCAAAAAAAGAAAAGGTCTATCTGTCATTTTTTGAGGAGACTCTGTACTGTTTTCCACTGCAGGACTCCATTTATCCGAGATATCTAAAATAGTTAAATTCAGAAAAGCAGGAGGAGAATGGTAGTTGCAGGGGCTCTGAGGGGAAGGAGAAATGGGCAAGTGTTCAAGGAATATAAAGTTTCAGATACACAAGACGAACACAGTCTGGACATCAGTTGAACAACATTGTGTCTAGAGTTAACAACACTGTGTTATGCACTTAATTTGTTTAGAGAGATCTCATGTTAAGTGTTTCTACCACAATTAAAAAAAAAAAAGAATCATTAAGGAAGACCATGAACAAAAGAAAAAAAAAGAGGAAAGAAAGACTAGACTAGAATCTAAAATGTCAGAGTGCTTCTCACATGCATAAGTGAGTATTATTCTGTGAAACTTCTGTTACAGATGTGTGTTTGTGTGTACTAGGGAGTGATGTAAAGGGCTTTTCATTCTGTGGGTCAAGTTCAAAGAAGTTCGAAAGCCTCTGCTCTATTGTTTTCAAAACAAAATTAAACTAAAGCTAAAATCAGTGTTGTGTTTCAACTGAATTAGGTTTCCTTGTATGTAAACATGCTTCTCTATTCCTAAACAAGGCAGTTTGAGATTCCTGGAGGCAGCACATGACGTAACTTAGAGGCACATAAATTGCTGACTCAATCTATGCTTTCTCTTCCATGGAAAGATAAGGTAGGACTGATCTGGGAGCTTCATTATGCTGAGCAGAGCTTCTGAAGCAGGACAAAGCTGGTTTTGAATTCTGCTACAGAAACTTCTAGCTGCATGTTAGCCTTTGTGAGTGTCAGCATCCTAACCTGAAAATGAAGCCAATGATTCTGACCGCATGAAGCTGTTGTGAGAAACTAATGGTAATGTGGACAATGAGTCACCAATTCACTGACAATATTTTAAATAGCTCTTATCTTCCTTTATTGCCCTAAATTTCTATATCTTAGAATTGCAAATATCCCTAAGTCAATTTAAAACCGACACTTGAACTGGAACCCCACTAAGGCTTTTTTCTTCTTCAGGGCAGTCTGGTGAAAGCTTAACGCTATACTCTCTTATTCTGCTTATGTCTATGTTTAATTTATTGTAAATCTTAGTGGAACTGTATTCCTGGCTTCTGTAGCGCCTTCTATATTTTACAGAGAACACGGATCTCGCCTGGTTTTTCCTTCTCAAAGTGGGATGCCATCCTGGGGGCCTTACTACCCAAACATAACAACAGTGTTTTATATGAGCAGAGCAGGTCCTGGGAGAAGAGAGAGGACTCAGCTCCAGTCCTTTTACTGAGATATCATCAACATATAACATTATTTTAGTTTCAGGAGTGCAACATAATGATTCAATATTTGTATATATTGCAACACAATCACCACAATAATTCTAGTTAACAACCATCACCACACACAGTTATATTTTTTTCTTGTGATGAGAACTTTTAAGATGTATTCTCTTAGCAACTTTCACATGTACAATACAGTATTGTTAACCAGAGTCACCATGCTGTACATTACATCCCCAGGACCTATTTATTTTATAACTGAGAGTTTGGACCTTTTGACCCCTTTCACCCATTTTGCCTACTCCCACCTCCTGCCTCTGGCAACCACCAGTCCATTCTCTGTGTCTATGGGGTCAGCTCTATCTTGTGCCCCTTCCCTTCAGCTTGGTCTCTCCTCAGTCCCTTTCTGCTTCTTCCTCCTTCCTTCTGCAACCTGCAGCAGCCTTATCCCAGAGGAAACCAAACTGACAAACTACTGCTCAAAATATCACCTATCATGCCTCCTCAAGAGGGGGTCCTGGTGAGGAAATAAGAAAATGAAAAGCTGTAAGAACAATGGTGGTTATACCAACGTCAGGTGTTTTTTTAACATTATGAATCCATTCGTGGTAATGTTGGTGAAGTGGTAACGTGATAAAAGTCCCTGGGTCTGTGTGACCTTGGGAAAGTTGTCCAGCCTGTCAAGCCTCAGTTTCCTCATCTCTAAATTGTGGAAAATGGTGCCCCCCCTTCCCCCCCGCCACAGGACTCTTTTAGAACAGGTAGTGCACAGGGGCGCCTGGGTGGCTCAGTCGTTAAGCGTCTGCCTTCGGCTCAGGTCATGATCCCAGGGTCCTGGTATCAAGCCCCGCATCGGGCTCCCTGCTCAGTGGGAAGCTTGCTTCTCCCTCTTCCACTCCCCCTGCTTGTGTTCCCTCTCTCACTGTGTCTCTGTCAAATAAATAAATAAATAAAATCTTAAAAAAAAAAAAAAAAGAACAGGTAGTGCACAGAGACGCCTTGAAACAGGCCTTAGCTATAGTGAATAATTGCTCCGGACTGAATGTTTCTGTTCCCGAAAATCCATACATTGAAGCCTAATCCCTAATGTGATGGCCTTTGGAGGTGGAGCTTTGGGGAGGTGATTAAGTCATAATGGTGGAGCACTCATGCGTAAGATTAGTGCCCTTATAAGCAGAGACGTGAGATTGCTCTCTCTCCCCAGCAAGTGAAGACACAGGGAGAAGGTTGCCATCAGCAAACCAGGAAGAGAGTCCTCACCAGACACAGATCTGCAGCACCTTGATCTTAGGCTTCAAGCCTCCAGAATTGTGAGGACCAGTGGTTGTTTAAGCCCCCTAGTCTATGTTACTTTCATTACAGAGCTAGAACTAAGACAATGATCAGTTAATATCAGTGGTTGTTATTGTCCTATCTCCCCAGATTTTGTGCCCTCGAAGGACACAGAAAGATAGTCCTTAAAGTTAAAAAGTTAAAGTTAAAATTTTATAACACCTGTGAGTTGTAGGGAAAATGGGGAAAAACAAAAAATTTGGAGTAGAGGAGCCTTCTTGAAACTCTGAAATCATACCATGTGGGCATCCACCTGGGCATGATACTGCTCTGTATTGGGAGTGGTGGTTTTCCAATTTACTTGAAATTTCACTACAGAGAGACCAATGTAATAATTGACTCCATGAATGGTCCACTATTGTGTTTTAAGTGAACAGTCTTTTCAAAACACAGAGACTGCTTATTACTTCATATCTCTTCCTATCATATGATCTGCTCACCTGCGGGTCATCACGTTTGCCCCCTCATTTGTGTCCTGCCTTCAGAGTGCAGAAAGGGTCTTGTGGGTGAGGATGGGGGTGAGGAGGCAGGGAGGGGAAGAGAAGGGCAGGGAGTGGCCGAGAGTGAAGTGCTAGAGTGCTTACCATTTTTAGACGGAATCTTGGTAAAGTCGTACTCTGTGCACTCTTTCTAGTGAAGGAGATGATTTTAGGTGAGACACAGGTGAACATTTTAAAGTTTCATCCATGCTGATGGTCAGCTCCCAAAAGATCATCAGAACAAATTTTGAGCAAGCAAAGGTGTTTATTAGATTTAGTGCAAAAGAAGAGAGCACCCCTCTGGCAGTTTTAGTTGTGAGTCAGGAGACAGAGCTCAAGGGAGAATATTTATAGGGTTCTGAGGTCTGGGCTCAAGTGGTCGAAGATGGGTCTGTTGTGGCAGAGAATGGACCAGGGCTAGGCTCGGGATGGGAGGACACAGCAAGGTGAAGATCTGCAGGAGTAAACTGTTATCTAATGTTTTCTCAGGTGGGCACACCGTTTTCCTGAATAAAGTCTTTGGCATAAATTTCCTGAAGCAAACAGCAAAGTTATTTATTGGTGTATGATCTTATTTTCCTGGGCAAGGATTTCCTGGAACAAATGGTTGTTTTATGTTGACACAGATGGACTCAGTTCTCATAATTGTGTATTTAGTTAATGTGTATTTTATAATATATAATTGGTACCTCAAACCATTGATCTTGAAAGTGATATTATTTAGGACAACACAGAAATAAATTAAGTTTAAAGATAAAAGCTGAGTTGATCAAAGAAATACAATGAATAGTGTAGGTGATACTCAACCATGACAAAAATTGTGAGTACAGTATATGAAAGACTGAGGTGTGAAAAACACTGTTCAATACTGGGAGAATGTCCTGGTGGAGTCTAGACAGGAGGACAATCCTCTTATGGGGAAGGTGCGTAACCCACAGTTGAATCGTCAGAGAGAGCCAGGGGAGGAGTCAGGGGATTGGCAGAGTCAATTGCGTGCCCTGGGAGGGGCCCCGTGCACCCGGGGTTTAGTGTCTTCTCTGTTGTGCAAATGAACTGAGAACTAGAAACGTCCCTCTGCCTGGAAACTCTGACTTACTGGTGGGTCTACTTGGGGCTTGAGCTTTCAAACAGGAAATAGCAGCTGCTGTTGGAAGATCCTACGTAGGGCAGATGGATTCCCCAACAGTGGCACCTGCCATTGTGGTCACCCAAATGCCAACTGCATAGTGTAGCAAAGAGGCCCTGAGACTCAGTGAAGGACAAACCAGCCAGAATGCCTTGGTGGTGGATATTTCCGACAAACTGAACAGGATAGAGGGAAGAGGCAAGGGCAGCTTTGGTTTTCTAGAAGCCAAGAGCCATAACAACTTCTGTGGTGGGGCCGGTGTAGGGGAAGGAGACCAAATCCCAGGCAATTCAGGCCAAAGTTAGTGTGAATTTGAGGAGAGGAAACTTTGGGACCAGATAGAGAAGGGCCTTTTTTAGGTAGAAAGCCCAAAGACCAGGGAAGAATCCTGTAGGGTCTGTTGTCCTCAGGTGTCTGCTAAGCCAAAATAAAGCATGGTCCTCGGTCTGGGGGATAATGGGGATGGGAAGGGAGAAGGCAGAAGGAGGCCGTTCCTTTATGTTGCTGAGGATCCCACCCCTGTGTTCATCAGTGATGCGACTTGAATCATCCTGGGACCTAACTCTGGGGAGCTTCACAGAACATTCTACTCAAACCAAAAAAAAAAAAAAAAACCCAAAGCAGATGGGGCTCACCCTACAGCGAAACCAAGGGGACTGGGAAAAGAGCCATTCTGAAAGTAACCCTATTACTTAACTTTTCTCAAAGACAAGGGCCAGATACCGCCAGTATTCTGCAAACCAACAATTCCTAATGAACTTTTGTGATGGCTGTAATTTTGCTCACTGCTTTGTTACCCCCTGTCAGCTCCCCTGACCAATGTTGCCTGGTGGTTGGAGTTTGGTTTTGGTAACACCAGACTCCCCAGGCAACTTCACCAGCAGCAGGTGACCTAAAAAAAATGAACAACCATTCAAAAAATAAAACAAAGCAAAAAAGCAGACCAGGGCCTTACCAGCACCAAAGAAACATCCAAGCAATAAAGTGGAAGACTCACCAAGATGTGGACATTTGAATGTTTGCTATTGTTCCTTAAGAAACAGACAACTAGAAAAGGAAAACGTCAGCAGATTTTTCCAGCAAGCTGAGATCCTGGGAATGTCTGCATGGAAGACAAGAGAGCAGCCACTACGCTTATATTTTCTGCCTGGTTTTTACTGTTTGGGTAATATGAGTTGAAAGAAGGAATACTAGGTAACACATGGGGAGACTCCTAACCCAAGAAATCCAAAACATATAGTAAAAGGTTTTTTTTTTTTTTCCCTTTCTGTTCATTTTGGATGCTGGTGCTAAACTTCCAAGTGTCATAACTTAAAAGGAAATTTTATGCCCTTCTCATTTATTTCTAGGATGAAGGACGATACCATTTTTGTTTTCTTATGCGACTTTCTTTGAAAATGTGCAGTATCATGTTCCTTAAAAAGAAATTTAAAAAATTTTTTGAAGATTTTATTTATTTATTTGAGAGAAAGAAAGCACGCATGAGAGTGAGCACGAGCAGGTGGGAGGGACAGAGGGAGAGGGAGAAGCAGACTCCCCTCTGAGCAGAGAGCCTGACACAGGGCTTGATCCCAGGACCCTGAGATCATGACCTGAGCCAAAGGCAGACGCTTAACCAACTGAGCCACCCCAGGTGCCACAAGAGGACACTTTTAAAGACGCCTGAGCAAAAAGAAAATTTTTACCCTCGAAAGGAAAAAAAAATTGTTCCACCACTCAATACCCATCACCGCACAGAAGATGCTTACCCGCTCTGAGCCTGGTGTTTTCGCATTTGTGCCAGTGTCCTGGTGGTGTTATGAAGACCAAGTGACAGAGTATATGCAGAATGCTTGGCACATTGTCAGGACTTAATACATATTGGCTGTTAGCTATTTTTTTTTTATGAATCTGAAGGGGGGTTTTGTTTGGGGATTCCTGCTTCCCGGTGGGCCTGGTGGGAGAGGAAGGTGGGCTGAAGAGAAGGTGGGGCGGGGGGCACACAGACAAAGCTCCACCATCTTTGGGAAAATAAACTGTAGGTTGGCTTATGTCATCTATATTCCCAGGTAAAAAAAAAAAAAAAAAGAAAGAAAGAAAGAAAGAAAAAAAGAGAAAAAAGAAACAATAGTAACAACAAAAAAACCAACAAAAACAGCAAACCTCTAGGAACTGAAGGCAAAAGGAGCAAGAAGGAGGAGGAGGAAGACACTGAGGGAAATGGTGAGAGATGCTGATTTTGTGACCCTGGGCCTACAGGGAAAACGTCCATTAATGGCTTATTTGAAGCAAGGCCGTTTGAAGGAAGAAAACCCCACAGACAAAAACAGAAAAATAGGAAGAATGACGGTAAGTGGGAAAGCCGAATAGCCCATGGGATGGAGGGGTATGTGCAAATGAAGGGATAGTCCATGAAAAGGGATAGATTTTAAAAAGTATGTAGATACACCCAGTTAACAATTTCATGAAACGTTATACCCACCTTGACAATAATTAGAAGAGAATTGGCATAATTTGAATATATTGTTTGGTAACGTTCTAAAGATACTTAAATTCAGTATAAAAAGTATGCAAACCCTACAAAATAATTTAAAATTACTTTAAAATTGTTTTAATTGATTTAGCATTGTTTTAGTTGATTCCTGGGCTATCACTTTTGATAAGTAAATGCTCCCTCATTTTGCTGTTACCTATCAAGGCAGTGACTGACACATTTATATGTAATCACAATTAGGGGCACCTGGGTGGCTCAGATGATTAAGCATCTGCCTTCGGCTCAGGTCATGATCCCAAGGTCCTGGGATTGAGCTTCGCATTAGGCTCCCTGCTCAGTGGGGAGTCTGCTTCTCCCTCTCCCTCTACTGTTCCCCCTGCTTCTCTCTCTGTCAAATAAATAAATAAAATCTTAAAAAAAAATAAAGTCTTTCCTTCTTTAAAAAAAAAAAAAAAAATATATATATATATAGTCACAATTAAAACAAAAACACAAGAACTCCTTGGATGGTGGGGCGCCTGGGTGGCTCAGCAGGTTAAGTGTCGGACTCTTGGTTTTGGCTCAGGTCATGATCTCAGGGTTGTGAGATGGAGCCTCCAGTCAGGCTCCACGCTCATCGGGGAGTCTGCCTGAAATTCTCTCCCTCTCCCTCTACCCCACCCCCGCACTCTCTCTCTCTCTCTTTAAAATAAATAAATAAATCTGAAAAAAAAATAAAAGAACTCCTTGGGTGGGCAGGGTGCTGAGTATGCCACACTACTGGGACATGTGCCACAGGGTCCTTATTTTTAAAAGAATTTCCATCTGGCTCTCCCCAGTCTAGTCCTCCTTTTTGAGCCTGTAATGCCCTACACTTTTCCAGATGTGGCCTGAAACCCACTGGAATTTAAGCACCTGCTGATTTGTTTCTCTCCCCCTTGGACTGCAAACTGAAAAGGCAGATGATAAATACTTGGTGACTTAAAGCAAAGACCTGTAAGAGCCCTTTGAATCTTGGGGAGGAGCACCAGCAGAGGGAATTGCAGAGCAAGTGCCCTGGTCCGAAAGGGCTGGGCATGTTTCAGGAGCAGGTGTGAGGTGGGCGGGGGGTACAGAGTGATTGGAGTGAGGCGGTTAGAGCAGGGGAGGATCTCGGTTAGAGAGGTTAAATGGGGCTTGCAGATTGGGTAGGACCTGGCAGGTCACTGTAAGAACTTGGCCTTTTATTCTGAATGAGTTGGGAGTCCATGAGGGGTTTTGAGCAGAGTGATATGATCTAGCTTTTCAAGTTGAAAGGTTCCTTCTGGCTGCTAGACTGAGAATCAGCATGAGAAAGCAAAGACTAAAGTAACAAAGACAGTGAGAAAGCTATTGAAGCCATCCAGGCAAGAAATTGTGGCAGCTTCACCCATGGAGGGAGTGCCCATGTCAGGTTCTGGATTCACTGAGCAGGCTTTGAATTGGGAGAGTGAGAGGAGGTGAGCACGACCCCAAGGCCATTGGTCTGCGTGGCTGGAGGATGGAGTCGTGTTCTAGGGGGCACAAGGGGAGCAGGTACACTGTGCGGGAAGCCCAGGAGTTTGGTTATGGACGTAATGAGTTTAAGTTCCTTATTAGGCACGTCTTTCTTTTTTATGTTGAATTCTCCATCCAAATTGGAGAGCTGGTGGTGTTTCTTTTTCAGTATTACAGTCTATCAGGAACTGAAAATTTTCATAACACTCTGGCAGGAACTGAAACCATGGTGGAGGGGAGGGGAGGGTTTGAGTGTTTTTGTTTAAATATAAGGAGACAGGGGTGCCTGGCTGGCTCATTGGAAGAGCATAGTGACTTTTGATCTTGAGGTCGTGAGTTCAAGCCCCGTGTGTGGCATAGAGTTTACTTGAAATTAAAAAAAAAAAAAAGGAGACAGATTTACACCCACAATCCCCTTGTTCTTGAGCAAAGAATACAACATTAGAGGCAGTCTTCAATAGCTGGCCCAGGGCTATTAGTGCTCGGTGTTGTGGGGTTTTAGATTAAGGTAATTCTGAAGGAAAGTTTGGAATTCTAAAATGTATGTGGAACTCTGTCTGGGCCTGGGCCCTGAACATCCCCAAGTCCTCCTGCTGAGTGCGCCTGACTGTTAGGTTGATGCATCTGCTGATACAGATTCTCTAGTTAGTCACTTTAAGTAGGTCACGGCAGAGGGGGAATGGCTTGTCTGTTGCTGGCTCAAGGGCTGGGGCCTTGACCTCATGTTCCTCTCCTTCAAGGCAACCCACTGCATGTTCAGGTATCATGTGGGACCATGGTGTAACCCCTGTGTTACATCCAGGCAAGGGAACTAAAGCAAAGGTGCTAGTGTTATTTGCTCTGTTGTTAGTAATGAAGTCCTTTGTCTCTGACCCAGGGGTTTCGTGTCTTCTGCCAGCAGCCAGGAAACAGGAACAGGGTAACTTGCTAGTGTATAAGTTGGGTAAAATGTCAGACCCTTCACATTCCTTGACAGGCCTCATCTCCCTCAAAGGAGTTGTCTGAAGCCCATGCTGGGATGGAGAGGTAGATTGAGTGAAACACAGAGAGGACCTGGGCAGATGGTCAGGCCCAGGGTAGGACTCTATTTCCTCCTGTGGACTGTGCTTCTGGATGAAGTACTTGATGGGGCAAAAACGAAGAACACTGATTACATGGAGCTGAAGGGCTTAGGCTAATTTTCAATTTGTTTATACTTCTTTACTCACCATATAGTAAATGGGAGTCCTTTCTACAATTCCTTAGGATTGGGTAAAGGATGGAGATAGGTAGAAAGGTCATTTTTAGGGTAAAGGCAGCAGATCATGGCTGCTGAAAATAGGACCAAGGAAATCCTGGTCCACTTTTGCCTAGGGATGGACAGGTAGTCAGGCCACAAAAAATGCAGCACCTTTATTTTTACAAAGAGAATCTATCTGCATTTATTTTTAAGAAACTCAAGACTGGCTAGGCCCCTGGGGTACTGAACCTTCCCCATTCACATTCATTGCCCTTGAGATCTCCTCCCTCCCCTGTGGAACAGGGAGCCAGCAGATACCCATAGTAAGTGCTGTGCTGGGGTGGGGGAGCAGGTGTAAAGACCTAGAAGAGTCACTGACTGTCTAAAGGAACAGCGGAGGGGGGCATCATTTCAGTAAGTGTCAGCTTTTCAGAAATGTACAGTACTAATTTAGTAATGTCCCAACTTTATGCAGTATGGCAAATCTAATCTTTACACTGTGCTGTGTAATCCCTCTTCCTTCTCTTGAGGCTCATCTTTTGAGAGTTGACATCAATGATGAAAAAGGGAGGGAAATTATGATGGTCTGTATCTGGAACCATCAATACAAAGAGCACACAGATGAATCGATATTGTAGCAATAGGTTTGAGTGAGGTACAGTGAAATTTCATATTCCCACCAGTGATTTTCCTCAGTGGTTTATCCAGTGTTCCCTCTAGCTACCCCAGCCCTTCTGGCTGGCCAAAAGCTGTTCTTAGAGGGTTGAAGGAGAGGATTAGAAAGGCACATTGTGACAAAGGATACATAAATAAGCTCACTGATCTACTTAGTCAGTTCATGTTTTTGCCCTAAGAAAGTAAGAAATACTTGAATCCATTGCTTGTCTTTGCCCTTCTGAACCATGCTGCCATCCCAGACGAGAATATGGGAAGATGATGGAATTGAGAGATGCCAGAAACCACTTTGATAAGAAGTAGGAAGCTCTGACTCCTATACACATGTCCTACCTTTGTCTTATGTAGTATGTTGGCCGAACGCAAAAAATACCCCTCTATCTTCTCCCATGAGAAATAGTCTACCTCATCTCAATTTGCAAAATTCTTGTTTACTTCTTTTACTCAGTATTCCAGGTCTTTATATAAAAGGCCAGACATAATGTCTCAAACTGCAATCTAGATCACTGATGTCCAAATCAGATTCTAGTCATTTCCATCCTCTTTTGCCATCATGTCATACAAAAAAAAAAAAAAAATACATTAATTGCAAACAGTCTCAGAATTAGCTCTCCTGCAATAGAGTTGGTGAATTAATGGAAGTTTCTGCATCATTTAAAAAATGAAGAACACAAATACAAATGCTTATTGTGTCTATAGCAGGGATTTTGTGGGTAATCACTTGTCTGCCTGAATCCAAAGATAGAGAGATAATTACTTGCTTCCCTGGGGATCGGTCTGTTGAGAAAAACACTTTCAGTTTTGTTGTGGAGAAGTAACATTAGGGTAAGAAAGGAAAAACGTAGCACTTTTCAAGTGTTCTGGGAAGGATGGACTGATGGATTGAGGAAGGAAGTGTTTGCGCTGGGGAGTTTTGAGTAGAGAGGTGTTCTTTCAGATTCTGAGCCTTTTCTGTGGGTTCTAGACCTTCTCCAGGTTCTGGAGTTGGGTAGGCCAACAGGGCTATTTTTCAGAAAACATGAAATCATGGACAGCAGAGCATTAGCTTTCTACCAGGAGGGCTCTATTCATCTGTTGTCCACTCTTGAAACATAGGATCCTCCAATACCAGCCACGTGTGACTACTGAGCACTCTCAGAGGGGCCAGCTTGAATTGGGCTGTGTTGTAAGTGTGAAAGACACACCAGATCCCGAAGACTTAGTATGACAAAAAAGGCTGAACCATCTCATTAATTTTTATGATGCTGACATATCAAAGTGATAATATTTTGGATATATTGGATTAAATAAGATAGAATATTAAAATTGACTTCACCTGTCTCTTTTTTCTTTTAAAAATGTGACCACTATAAAATTTTAAGTTAGATGTGTTTCTTTTGGAAAGCACTGCTCTAGAAATTTAGAACAATAGATTAACTGCATGTCAGAAAAGGAGAAGGGACGCAGAGGGAAAAAGACAAATGTGTTGGCTTTTCTTCCTTCTCTAGGTCTTGAGGAATTTAGTGAAGGAAAAAGATTTTTTTTTCTCTCAGAATTTTAGAGCTAAGGCCATTAGAAATTATCTAATCTGATATTTCTCAAACTAGAGAACCTAGTTTGAATGTAATCTAGAGCTGCAGAGGAGTCTGCAGAGCCCCCCTCGAGAAGCAATGATAGAATCCAAGAAACTTATTTTATAGATTTAGGAAACCAAGGCTCAGGGAGACTAGGTGACTTCAGGGCAGTGAAGACATAACACTGGAAGCCAGGTCCCCCTACCCAGTCTACTCTCTGGTACCCTATGGAAATGTTTTGTTTTTTAACAAGAAGAAGTAAATTCCTCTCTTTTATCTTCAAAAATATGTCAGTATACATGGAAAAGTGATATGTGTCTCTACAGCAAAAAGAATATATCAGGATAGATTCGAGGATATCTAAAAAAAAGGTCAAATTCAGGTCACTTCCTTTCACTCAACGGCTATGATATTTCCATATTTCCCTTTTTATCCCCAGTATTCCTAAAATCCTCATTTGGGTTTTATATTCTATTTTCTGGCACCCTGATGAGGCTTTTAAAAAACTTATTTTGATATCTTCCTCTCTGGATCCACACATGATCTGAGGGGATTATATTTTCTTTGTAGAGTCCTCTCTTCTTCAAATTCAGAAGTTTCCTCTTCAAAATATATACCCTTTACCTGCTCCAAGTCTTTTCTCCAGGGCTGCTGTCAGTAAAACCCACGCCGTGTATCAACAGTTTCTTATGGCCTCTTTGCCGCTAAGGCAGCTGAGAGGCTGGCCCCAGACAGTCCCCTCCGGTAAACTACTCAGAGCTTCCTTCCATAGTAGCACAGTGTTTCCCTACAGCATAAAACATCCCTGGAATGTTCCTGTGACCTGTCCAGACTTCCCATAGCTTGTCTCTTGCTTGGTGTAGATGACGCTGGAGTGGTATCTATCTGGCAGCCTCTCATAGTATTTCCTCATCGAAGAAAGTCTAGCCTTTCATTCAAGTCCTTGGCCCCTGGGACAATTGTGAAGTTGGCCTCAGTGATTACACGAAAAAATTCTCCACTTCTCTTCTCTGTCCACTCTGAATGCTTTAGAATTATCAAATATAATTAGAACTGTCGGGAGTATTTAAGAGACTCTTGACAACCCACCAGCACTTTCTCTCTGTGTCTCTATTAAAAGAAAATTTAGATTTTGGAACTTTGTGATTACTTTCCAGAAGAAAGATGTTCTGAGGAAATCATCTAAAGAATTGACTCATGCCGGGTAGTGTTTCTGTTCACTTGGTGATGACTAACAGCATTCTTCTGGCTGTTAAGTGTAATGATTTCAATTATTATATTGTGTAACCAAAAGATGGCAGTGCTCACTCTTCCTGTTTTCTGTGTTAGGACAAAATGGAAAGGTCATCGTGTTCTTACTTCCATTTTTCCTTTATCACCACAAAGTGAAAATAGTGAGTAAAAATTACATAAGCAAATAAGTGAAATACATCCCGAGCCTCTTTAGTACAACACTAATAATTTGCTAAGGACAATTCCATGGCAACAAGAATTTAAGACATTTTCTTTTATTTACTTGATTTACTTTTCTGACACTGGAAGTTTGCTTCTATTTCTGAACATTTAAAGAACTGTCTCCAGGAAACCTCCAAGATACCTTCCAAATGACAGGGAAAAGGTAGATTTCACTGGTAGCTGGTAGTTCATGTCTATATGTGCCAAGGGAATATTGACTAAAATAAAATTCAGTAATAGTGATAGTGCGTTTCTTGGTTGTTATATTTCCCAAAATTATTGCCCTATTAACCCATCCCATCTTTTTTTTTTTTAAAGATTTTATTTATTTATTTGAGAGAGAGAATAAGATAGAGAGAGAGAGCATAAGAGGAGGGAGGGTCAGAGGGAGAAGCAGACTCCCTGCCGAGCAGGGAGCCCGATGTGGGACTCGATCCTGGGACTCCAGGATCATGACCTGAGCCGAAGGCAGTCGCTTAACCAACTGAGCCACCCAGGCGCCCCCCATCCCATCTTTTTTTAGGCATCAATTTATCCTTCAAATCCCAGCAATTTTTTTCTTTCATAACTTTACTTTCTTGTAAGATACGTCCCTTAACAATTAGACCAAAGATTTGGTCATTTAGAGTATTAACACCTAGACGAGGTGTGTTTAAATAGGAAACCATACAGTCTGGCATAGCCGATACATAATTTAACTCTTACTGGCACTGAATTCCTCTAAAAATAATGATTTCAACTCATCCTATCCATTGATGAATCAGGTGACTACCTGCAGAGCAAATTTATAGACATCGGTGTTGATGTAGCCAGACCTGAACTCATAGACCTTGCTAGGCACTGTGATTGGGAACAAGTTACTCAACTTTGGGCAAGTGCCCAATTTTCTGGCTTGTTGTGAGAATAAGGTGAAACAATCAATATATGTGGAAGTGGCTACACTGTGCCTGGCAAACAGTAGTCAGTCAACCTAAGCCTTCTTCCTTCCTATTAAGAAAACATACACTTATATCCATCATTATTGTTAGTTGGCCAGTAAAAGAAAATAAAGAATAGAACTACACTTGTACAAATGTTCTATTCCTTTGGGAAGAAATACTTAATTGATTTCCATATTCCATAGGAGTTATTGTTTAAATCATTCATTCAGTAATTCCTTTGGTTGTAACTAACATTTATTGAATGCAGGGCCTTCCTAAGTGTCTACATGGATTGACTCCTTTAATCCTCCTAGCCCCTGTGACAAGATACTACCATCCCCATTTCATAGCTGGAGAAATGGAGTTAAAGAGCTATTAAGTAACTTGCCCGAGGCCACACAGCTAACAGGTTGGAAACTCTAGCATTCAAACCCAGGAAGTGTGTCTCTAGAATCTAGGTTCATAATCATTATGCTATTCCACATCTCTATTTACCCTGGTTAAAAAGAAGAGGGTCAGTGCCTTGAAAGGGAGTCTTCTTCTTTTTCTCCTCCTCCTCTTCTTTTCTTCTTCTTCTTCTGTTCTTTAAAAAAAATTATATCATTGTGGCAAGCACACTTAAGATGAGATTTACCCTCTTAACAAATTTTTAGTTGTATGATACAGTATTCTTAACTCTAAGTACAATGTTGTATAGCAGATCTCTAGAACTTACTCATCTCGCTCAATGAAAACTTTGTGCTCATTGATGAACAACTCCCCATTTTTCCTTTCCTCCAGCCCCTGGAAACCACCATTTTATTCTTTGAATGATTTTATGAATTTGACAATTTTAGGTCCCTCATATAAGTGGAATCATGCAGTATTTGTCTTTCTGTGACTGGTTTATTTCACTTAGCATAATGTCCTCAAGGTTCATCATATTGTCACACACTACAGAATGTCTTTATTTTTTAAGGCTGAATAATATTCTATTGTATGAATATGCTACATTTGTTTTGTCCATTCATCTGTGAATGGTTATTTAAGTTGTTTATATATCTTGACTATTGTGAAGAGTGCTTCAATAAACACAAGAGTGCTAATGTCTTTTCAAGCTCCTGATTTCAATTCCTTTAAATAATTATCCAGAAATAGGATGGCTAGATCAGATGATATTTCTACATTAATTTTTTAAGGAACCTCCCTATTGTTTTCTGTAGCAGCTGCACCATTTTGCATTGCCACCAACAGCATACAAGGCTCTCAGTTTCTTCACATCCTCAGCAAAACTTACTGTCTTTCCTTGTCTTTTGGTAGTACCCGCCCTGACAGGTGTAAGGTGGGGGCAGGGATATTATCATACCCTCTGATCCCAGCCCAAAGGCAATGTGGCTGGCTGCTGAGTCAAAGGGTCCCCAGCACTAAAATAAATAGTGTCAGCAATGAGGACAGAATTTTGGGTGGGCCCAAAATGAGAGTTGTTCAGCTGAGCTTGAGCAGGCAGCCATTGAAAATGAAAAGAAATGTACCTTGCTTGCGGGCTAGGGCAGCTCTCTCCTCTTGTATCCTCTGATGCCTTCATCTTCCTCTCCCTGGCTTTCAGCTGCTTTAAGGAAAAAAGTGATTACAGGCAGGACTAAGTTCTCCCTGTCTCCAAGGAGAACAGAGGTCATATACACCCATCCAAGTATTCTGGGCAACTTTGATGGTAGAGTGGAGAATGCCTCAAACTCCTATGGCTCTGTTGAATATAGGCACCCAAGTGACCATCATATCTTTAGGGAGAAGGCACTTGGATTTGGCTGATGAGATTTGGGGAGGGATCTCACCAGGAAAAGGAGGCTAACATGAACTTGTGGGGTGGGGACTTTGGGGCAAGTCAGCACACTGTTGTTACACGTACATTTGAATGTATAGGAGGAACTGATGTGTTATAGACTTGTACTTCCCTATCCTATAAGTACCATAGGGGATCCTCCTGATCTGGATGAGCCACTGGGGAAGAAGTGCTGGTGAGGCAAAATTCCCTGCCATTTGGCACTAGTGAGTGAGTCAGGTTTTAGTACAAGTGCCTCTACCTTCTGATGTTCACTAAAGAGGTGATATCCTGTTGTGACAAGTCAGCAGTCTCAGTCTCAGTGACCCAGACTTCCGTGTTATCACACCTCTCTCTGCAGGAGTATCTGATAAAGCCCAACAATGTTCTGCTTCCTCCAAAAAACTTTCTTGGGACTATGTGAGTAGATGCACGATGATCAGTCCTTCCAGTGATCAAGGAAAAATTGCTATCTATCGGGCCTCCGGGCACCAAAAAGGAGGCCAGTGTGTTGGAGACAGTACATGTCAGTACTCTGGCCATCTGTTTGGTCCTCTGGCTGTGGCAGGCAGAGCTCTAAGATGCCCCACGACCTTCTCCCGGTTTTACTCCCGCCATTATGTTATGTTACGTGTTACGTGGCAAAAATTTTGCAGATGTAATTGAGATTAATAATCACTTGCATTTAACCCAGGGAGATGATCTGGGTGCACGTCACCTCACATAAGCCCTTTAAGGCTCTGAGTTTTCATCAGTTGGTTGCAGAAGAGGAAGTCAGAAAGAAAAGAAGCAGGGGAAGGATTTGGCACCATTTGCTGGCTTTGAAAATGGAGGAGGGCTATGTAGAAGGGTTGGAGATTCACTCCAGGACAGAGAGCGACCCCCTGGCCAACAGCCAGCAAGTAAATGAGGACTTCTGTCTTACAACTGAACAAACTCCAGATAAGAGTCTAGCCTGATGGTCTTCTTGAATTCAGCCATGTCAGACCCTAAGCAAAGGACTTACCCAAGCTCACCCAACCTGCTGATCTACGGAACAGTGAGCTAATAAATGGGTGTTGTTTTAAGCCACTGGGCTGGTGGTAATTTGTTTCATGGCAATGGAAAACAAACCCCAAAATTAGCATCCTTCAAGGGGGCCCAGACCAACTTGCTGCATTAGAAGCTGTCCAGCAATATTTTTTTTTTTAGATTTCATTATATAAAATTAATTTTTAAAATAAAAACATTGGCACTCAGTTTTAAATTAACTAATTTATGAAAACATTTTCTTTTGTAGAATATACAGTGACATTAAAACAGAGTAAAGAAGTGTAATAGGTATCTATAAAAATTAGTTCTGACTGCTGTATTCACCCAAATTTTGTGTCTGCACGTGTGAAATAAAATTAAATTTCTCAAACATTTTATACGCAGCATTTTTTTTAAAGTGCACTGTTTTTCACTGTTATGGTCTTCATAAAGGATTTGGCTTAAAGCTTAAAGAAAACCCAGGTACTAGGATAACTTTGCTGTATTTGTATACAGAACAATTTGAGTCAGCACGCAAACAACTTCCTTTTTTTTCACATACCTGTATTTAGGGAAAATTCTACGGGTTTTTGCAAAAATAAAATCCCAACACATATACTGCAGGAAGCAATGTTAAAAAGACCAATGTGAGTGGTACATAAAAATCACATCTTTATTTATTATTAATGGAAATTCCCAATCATGTAGTAGGCACAGGGAGATCCAGGCCTTAGGCCTTAAGGGTTCACTCTCTAGAATACCTTTAAGTAATTTTTTACAGCTTTAGCATTAAGCTCTGAAGTGCTTGACAAAAGTCTGGAATTATTTCTGGAGCTACTTGCAGGGAGCACAGATGTCCTTGTTGAAGAGACTGAACACTCAGACACTGTTTGAGATCAATGATTTTCAGTGTTACTACATACTCACATAAGCCAGAATTACCAGCAGCTGCCAGGTAGAGTTTGTTTTAAAGGTGCTAGGAAACCTGGAGGCCTCTGAGATCCTACAATCCAAATGACCTCCTTTGAGCTGCAAGTCTCTGTTTTTGCCAATTCAAATTTCTGGCAGAGAGGCAATGGGAAGTGGACCTTCAAGGACCAAAGCAGCTCCACTGCTCCCTGCAGGATCAGCTGAGGCCTCTGTTGGGAATGAATTGCAGCTGAACTTCTCCCTCTGCCCTATCCTGCTTCCCCTTTCCTCTTACAGGTGGTGTTCCTCAGTAAAGCCCTGCATAAACATCCCTGGCCCAGAGTGGTTTGCAATGAAAGGTAAGAGGGAGGAGAGGTGGGGCAGGGGATACTTGACCTTTGGCATCAAGTATATATAACTGTAGTGGCTAAGCCCCTAGCCACTATTTTTCACTGCTTCCATTCTCCAAGACCTGGCTTTAGTTTCAATAATTGCAAGCAGTGCCTTAAAACTAAGAATGGGAATGGGTCACACCTGGGTGGCTCAGTCGGTTAAATGTCTGCCCTCGACTCAGGGCATGCTCTGCAGGGAGTCTGCTTCTCCCTCTGCCCCTCCTCCCACTTGTTCTCTCAATCTCTCTCTCTCAGATAAATAAAATCTTAAAAAAAAAATGGGAATGGGTCTCAGCCCAGTATTGTATTTTAAGGTACAAAAGTGTTGCCTCCAAGTCCAATGGCAGTCTTTGGTTTATCACATGATCAATCACTACCTTCTACAAGGCAGGGTGGGGAGGTGGAGAACTGAGTTAAGTTGAATTTTGTTGAGTAAGAGAGTTGATTGTGGGATAGAAAGGAACAGGGAGAGGGTCCTAACTGAGGTTCCAAGAAATTGAAATCAATGTTCTGGAAACATTTTGGAAACACTTAAGTGGGGGAGGTGCAAAGAGAACAGAGTAGCAATGCAGTTGCTATCCTTCACATTGGCAGCTGGTCTGGGGAGACACTTCCTTTGCAAAACCATCTAGTGATCTGGTTGCTATGGTAGCAATAGTAATACTCCACTGCAGACTCCACACAAAAAATACTTCTCTGACTTTCATTCTTTCTTTTTTAAAAAATATTTTGAAATATGCTTTTGAAGTAA
Organism: Phoca vitulina; assembly: GCF_004348235.1. Classification (NCBI taxonomy): domain Eukaryota; kingdom Metazoa; phylum Chordata; class Mammalia; order Carnivora; family Phocidae; genus Phoca; species Phoca vitulina. The sequence continues at coordinate 1,432,015 of NW_022589808.1, forward strand.
AATATTCAGGGCTGACGGCCTTCCTTTGGTATGCAGTAAGGCAAAGCTCTTTCCCTCTTGTATCCTTTCTATGTGTATAAAACCAATACTTTAATACTTGCAATTTGTGTAGAATTGTATGTATGTATGTATTTTAAAGTTTATTTAAGTAATGTCTACACCCAACGTGGGGCTCGAACACACAACCCCAAGATCAAGAGTTGCATATTCTTCCAGCTGAGCCAGCCAGGCGCCCTTTCATAGAATTTTAAAAAGAGGGTTTCATGTAGCTGTGGCCACCCTGTGAGGTGAACATGACTATGCCACAAATACGGAACAGCTCCTTAGCTGTCTAGATAAATTGTAGAATTGGAATTCTTTTTGTACTTCAATCCAAAGAAAGTAATTTTTTTAAAGATTTTATTTATTTGAGAGAGATCGAGTGAGAGAGAGAGCACACGAGCTGTTGAGGGGAGACAGAGGGAGAGGTAGAAGCAGACTCCCTGCTGAGCAGGGAGCCTGACTCAGGGCTCAATCCCGGGACCCTGAGCTGAAGGCAGACGCTTAAGCGACTGAGCCACCCAGACGCCCCAAAAGCGATTTGTTTATTAAAGTGTTCCATGTTTTATTTCTTCTTTTATCATTAGCCAATTTTAAATAAGTGAATTTTTGTTAAGTACTTTGCTTAAATAAATCACTTCAAGTCAGAAAGTGGAAGAAATTGAAATGATTATAAATTAGTACAATTTGAAATCTGGTTCTTGTTTGGATAGGCAGGTTCATGAGTAAGAATGTTTTGAAAAATTTTCTTGTAGGGGGTAATAATAGCTATAATTACCATTTACTAAGCACTTACTCTGTTCCAGTTACTTTGCTAAGCACTTTCATGCATAATTTTATTTAATTCTCAAGTTAACTTTATGAGATAGGTGTTAGGTCCTCATTTTACAGATGCAATTTTGGCATATATAATGTCTTTGTGGGGGTGATGTGAAATGCTTATGTAATACAATACCTATCTACTTTGTTATCCATGCCGGGTTTGGGCTCAGCTTCTCTGGTGAGGAGGTAACCGGCAGAGGTGTGACATTTTAAGCAACAGATCTTTGAAGAGAAAGAATGTGTTTAGGATTCAGATTGATGCTTTAAAAAAAAAAAAAAAAGCTATGCCAGATGCTTATTTCTCTGAAACGGAGCTTGAAGCAAATGTAGTTCAGCATTTTTCAGCACCCACAATGCATGAGGCATTGGTGATACAACCAAATCTTGAGATGTTGCTTTATGTGACTTACTCTGGATCTTCAAAGGCCTATTTCTCCTTCTCCTTCTCCTTCCTCCTCCTCCTCTTCTTCTTCTTCTTCTTCTTCTTTTTCTTCTTCTTCTTCTTCTTCTTCTTCTTCTTCTTCTTCTTCTTCTTCTCCTCAGCTTTATTGAACTATAAACTCACATACCATACAATTCATCCATTTAAAGTGTACAATCAAATGATTTTTAGCATATTCAGAGATGTGACAACCATCACCACAGTCAATTTTGAACACTTTTATGACCTCAGAAATCTCATACCTTTTAGCTATCACCCTTCTATCGACCATCTACCCCCAGCTGGAAGCAACCATAAATCTACTTTGTGTCTCCACAGATTTGCCTGTTCTGGACATTTCACATGAATGGAATTCTATAATTCTGACTGGCTTCCTTCACTTAGCATGATGTCTTCAAGGTTTGTCCATGTTGTAGTGTATGTCAGGATCTCATTCTTTTTTATGGCCAAATAATATGCATATTCAACCTTTGTTTCATCCATAGTTTCATGGTTGGACATTTAGATTGTTTGCACCTTTTGGATATAATGAATAATGCTGTTCTACACACTCAAGTACAAGTTCTTGTTCTCATTTTCCTCAGCTGTCTAACTAGCAGTGGAAGTGCTGGGACCTCCATTGCTCCTAGCCACGTGTCAAAAGCTCAGAGGAAAGGACCCAGTGCTGCCTAGGACTTGATCTGGAGTCTTGGCGGCTTTTGAACTTCCTCATTTACCGAATCCTGAAAGGCGAGGTTTAAAGATAATTTAAAGCCCTTGGGCAGGTGGAGTGAGCAGTTTTATAGATGGATATTACATAGCTCCAGTGAGCAGACCCACATTCATACCCAAGTATTTTTGGATCCTGGTGATACTGATATTTATGCTGAGGTCTGTACTAAAACAAGGATTTTGGAAGTCTTGAGGGAAATATCAGATTGGGGAGTGGTCGTGGGGGGTGGGAAAGGACTATTGCTTCATGAAAGTCTAAACTCCCTGTTGTGTTCTGTGTTTTCTCTCCATGTGGTCCTTGTGAATCCTTGCCTCTTTCTCTTCTCATCTTACTTTCCTCCCCTGCTGTTTCTCTGCTGTAACTGGCTTAATAGAAAAACAAAATGTATTTTAACTAATATATAAGCTTTATAGTTCTTCTTATTCATATACAAATCAGATAAGTAGGAGATTTTATATCTTTCTCTTAAAAATAAAACTACTTTTAAAAAAGCAGAAAAACAAAATGAGGTGGCTTATAACTGATTTCTTTTCTTGTGGATTTAATAGTTCTTGATTTAAAAAAAGTTCTCTAGTCCTATTTTCAGAGACAGTTAGGTCTGAGTTGTTTTCTTCTTTAATCTTGTAGCGGGGAGAACTCAGAAGGGCTGGGAAGAGATTGTTAGGATCTATTCATTAGTCCTGATCTTTAGAATAATTCTTAAATTGAACAGAATATTTGAACACAAAGCTTCCAGACAGTGAAACAATTATTAAATATCCAAACTGTGGGAGTCTAAAATCTAACTTCGTTGGTAATATAGGGAAAGAAAACTAGCTTTCCTCTTCCCTGCTTACGTTCTCAGCTGGGTCTCTGTAACAAAAGACAGATTTAACAAGAGAAAAGCTTACAGATTTATTTAATACAAGTTTATGAGACCTAAAAATCTTCATAAGGAAATGAAGACTTCAAAGAAACTGTCAGACTTGAGTGTTTTTATGCTGGGTTTGATGAAGAGGGGGACGTCATGGGAAAATATGATAGGATAAAGGGTCTGAGTTAAGGGTAGTAAACTAGGGGAAACTTAGCAAGGCATTCCTTCAGATTTCTCTCAGAGTCCCTCTGTCTTGGGAAGTAAGAATGCTCCTCTCCTCTGGGAATAAGGAAGGCACTTTCTTTTCTTTCTTTCTTTCTTTTTTTTAATAAGGGTTTTATTTATTTATTTGTCAGAGAGAGCACACCCACAAGCAGGGGGAGCGGCAGGCAGAGAGAGAGGGAGAAGCAGGCTCCCCGCTGAGCAGAGAGCCTGACACAGGGCTTGATCCCAGGACCTTGGGATCATGACCTGAGCTGAAGGCAGATGCTTAACTGACTGAGCCACCCAGGGGCCCCAAAATATCTTTTTTTTTTTTTTTTTAAAGATTTATTTATTTTTTTGAGAGAGAGAGAGTGCAAGCAGGGGGAGGGGCTAAGGGAGAGGGAGACAAGAAGACTCCGTGTTGAGCAGGGAGCCCCTCGCAGGGCTTGATCCCAGGACCCTGAGATCATGACCTGAACCAAAATCAAGAGTTGGACACTTAACTGACGGAGACACCCAGGCACCCCTAAAATATCTTTTTTTTTTTTTTAAGATTTTATTTATTTAGTTGACAGAGAAAGAGAGACAGCGAGAGAGGGAACACAAGCAGGGGGAGTGGGAGAGGGAGAAGCAGGCTTCCGCGGAGCAGGGAGCCTGATGCGGGGCTCAATCCCAGGACCCTGGGATCATGACCTGAGCCGAAGGCAGACGCTTAACGACTGAGCCACCCAGGTGCCCCACACCCCTAAAATATCTTAAATTTGTTCATTTGCTTGTTATTTTTTTTTTGAAGAAAACAAAAAAGCAGCAGCAACAACGAAGAACATCACCAAATTCCTAAATCAGGTAACTTCAACTCAAATGACCTTTGATTTGTGTGTGCTCTTTGCTTGTGACAATTACCTAGATTTCTCTGTAAAGCAGTGTGCCTGGGTGACATGACATCTGCCATGATTGCAAATAACATCTCCCAACCTCTCCATCTTCTGCTGGAGAAAATATGGGACTTATCTGATGTTTATTGAAATACTGTGTGTTAAACAAGGAGACAAAAAGGGGAGTTTCACATGCTAAGCTTCAGCTGGCACCAGAAACATGTTCATTCTAACAGAAAATGCTCTTCTATTTTACCCTTGCAATTTCTCTGTTCCACAATATTCCTTCTCTGGCAGCCATGAGATTTGTCTTGACTGAGGCAGCTTGTATGTGCAGTGGAAAGACACTAAGCTGGGTAAATAGGGCAACTTGGGTTGTAGTTATGACTCTATCACTGCCGTTGGGCAACTTATTTGAATATAGCTGAGAAAAAAATCAACTTATAAATATCTATAGTTTTCAGCCCTTACCTTGCAAGGAGGGAGGGTCTTTTATTTGCCACAGCCACTTTCAGTGGTACAGATCAGCAAAAGCTGGTGTTGCTGAGGGCTGTCAAAATCAATTTATGTTGGAAGGGAACAAATGTAATATTCCTCAAAAAGGAATCGGGTATAGGAGGAGACAGGAATAAGGGAGGAAACTTAAGTCAGCTGATTTGGGAAGAAGGAAAATGCAGAGAAAAGAGTTTGTCTTTAAATAAGCTCTATTGAAGTATCCTTTAAATACACTACAACACATTCATTTTAAGATTTTTTTTTTTTAATTTATTTGTTTGACAGAGAGAGAGATAATGAGAGATAGTGAGAGCAGGAACACAAGCAGGGGGAGTGGGAGAGGGAGAAGCAGGCTTCCTGCTGAGCAGGGAGCCCGATGCGGGGCTTGATCCCAGGACCCTGGGATCATGACCTGAGCCGAAGGCAGACGCTTAACAACTGAGCCACCCAGGCGCCCCCTCTACAACACATTCATTTTAAGTGTCCTGTTGAATGAGTCTTGACAGTCGTATGCAGCCACGTAACTACCAGTGTGACCACGTTTAATGCACATTGCCATCACTCCCAAAAGTCCTCTTTTGCCCTATCTGCTTTCCGTCACTGAAGATTAGGCTTGTCTGTTCTAGAGTTTCATAGTAATAGAATTATACAGTATGTACTTTTTTGTGGATTCTTTTGCATAGCATATTTTTTGAGATTCATCTAGGTATCAAGAATTTGGTTCTTTTTATTGTTGATTTATATTCTATTGCATGGATGTAGGATATACACAATATGTTTATTTAACTGTTGGTGAACATTTGAGTTGTATTCTATTTAGGGCTATTATGGGTAAAGCTGTTGTAAATATTACTGTACAGGTTTTTGGACATAGATTTTCATTTCTCTTGGAAAAAATTCTTAGAAGTGGAATAGCTGGGTCATATGGTAATGGTATGTTCGACTTTATTAAAAAATTGCCAAGCTGTTTTACAAAGGTTATATTATTTTACATATTCACCAGCAATGTATGAGAGTTTTAGTTGCCTCATAACCTCCTTAACACTTGGTATTTTCAAGCTTCTAATTAAGACATACCTGCGGGTGTGTAGAGGTGCTCCTGTGGTTTCAGTCTGCATTCCCTGAGGACTAATGATGTTGGGCACCACTTCCTGTGCTTACGTGACATCTGTGTATCTTCTTTGGTGAAGGGTTCATTTAAATCCCTTACCCAGTTTAAATTGGATTATTTGTCTTATTATTGAGTTGTAAAAATTATTTACATATTCTGAGTACAAATCCTTTGTCAGATCCTGTAAGTATTTCCTCCCAGTCTGTGGCTTGTCTTTGCATTTTCTTATTTGTGTTTTTTGAAGAGCAGAAAATTTTAATTTTGGTGAAGTTTAATTTATCTCCTTTTTCTTTCATGACCTATGTTTTTGGTGTCTTAAGAAATCTCTGCCTGCCCAAGGTATTTTTTTTTCCTAGAAGTTTTATAGGTTTGAATTTTAGATTTAGGTCTATCATCCATTTCGAGTTCACTTTAATGTATGGTATGAGGTAAGGGTCAAGGTTAATTTTTATCTAACTGGATATCCTGCAACATTTGTTGAAAAATTTATCCTTTTCCCTTTGGATTACCTTGATATCTTTAAAAAAAATGATTGACCGTATATATGTGCATCTATTTCTGTACTGTATATTCTCTTCCATTGATCTCTATGTCTGTCCATTGATCCCTATGTCTATCCAATGATAATAATACCACACTGTCTTAATTACTATAGTTTCAAGTCTTGAAATTAGGTAAGGTAAGTCCTCTATCTTTGTATTATATTTAAAAAATATTCTGGTTATTATAGATGTTATGGATTTCCTTATAAATTCTAGAGTCAGCTTGTTAATTTCTTAAAAATAACTACTAGGATTTTGATTGGAATTTTGTTGAATACATAGACCAATTTGGGGGAGACTTGGCATCCTAATAATACTGAATAATATGTTTCACGAACATGACAATATATAATAGACTATATTCTATATACTAGAAGTTTCTACATTGGTACGTGGTCTGGAAAGTGGACTTCAATCTTAAAATTAAAAGGTGGGATTTTTAAATTAAAAAATATTTGATTTTATTTTTTAAAAATTACTTCTTTTTTTAAAGATTTTATTTATTTATTTGAGAGAGAGAGAGAGAGCACAAGCGGGGTGGGGCGGCAGGCAGAGGGAGAAGCAGGCTCCTTGCCTTTTTCAATATTTTAAAGTTATTAAACAGATCTTATTGCTTTTACAGATAAAGATCAAGACTGTCAGAGACTCTTCTTATCAAAAGAGTTAAGTTAAAGACAATTAAGTCTTTCTATTACAGTTTTAAGAATCTGTGAGAAATGTTACTTTGGCCCTTAGGCCTCTAAAGGACAAAATAATGGGCCATTCTATAGGATGAAGAAGCTAAAATGCAGTGCAATTTTATATATTAACTCAAAATGAAGCATATGAGTAAGATCTAAAACCAAAATTTTGGGGGGGGGAGTACAAAATTAAATTTTTATATAGGTTTTCAGGGTCACTAGTTTTTAAAGCAATAATATATTCATCAAGTTATTTGCTAATCCTCCAAAACATCACAAAAATGATAAATTGAATGAATTTTCTTTTGTCACTTCCTAACATCAAAAAGGGATAATTATACTGTCTATAATTACAATTTGATGACAACTGTATCCTCTCATTTACTTTGAGCAGTCAGTCATAATAAAATTCTGCAAATTTATTAAAAAGAAATATAAAAAATTACTGGAACTCTAACAATAGGGTAAATAAAACACTATAAAGTGATATACGGAACATTATTAAGTACTTATTTGTTACCATTTTACCATGCATATCTCCACTGCCCACATGCCTTCTTTAGGGTGTTCAGCTGAATTATTTATTTTTAAAAATCACTACGGTAAATAAATGCTTTGGTCCAAAAAATTTGAAATTCAAGATTATAAACTAAGTCTACTGATTTCCTACTTAAGATAAAGCACTCTTAAAAAAATCATTAAAACATCTGTAATTAAATGTGAAATACTGCTCAGTAAAAATACACAGAATTCTTTTATTCCAATGTCTTTAATCAGGGATCAGGAAATTTTCTGTAAAGGGCTAGATAATAAGTATTTTAGGCTTTGCAGACCAAGAGGAAAACTGAGGATATTATATAATACTTACATAACAAGACAGAGAACACATTTCCATAATGTGGAAAAATCTTCAGCAAAGCTAATCTCTAAAGCCATTCAGTGCTGGATAATAGTGTTGAAAGTGATTCTTCTGATTCAGGAAAATTTCAATCTACATCCTAAACTCAAAAATTGCAATAAAATCTTACCACCTCAAAGTCATCAAAACAGCTGTATAGTAGTGCAAATCAGGATATTAATCTAGTTCTGAAAAAATTTTGTGGAACTGATGGTAGTTAGGTTCATGTTTATTATACAATGACACTATAGCCTCTGCTTAAAAAATACAGTATATATCGACATCACCAAAATAAGCACTCATCACAATAGTCCCAACTCACAGAAAAGCCACAGTCCAAAAAATTAGAAAACTTTATTTATTTATTTTTTAAAATTTTATTATATTATGTTAGTCACCATACAATACATCATTGGTTTTTGAGGTGGTGATCCACAATCCATTGTTTTCGTATAACACCCAGTGCTCCATGCAGTTCGTGCCCTCCTTAATACCCATCACCAGGCTAACCAATCCCCCCTTCCCCCTCCCCTCTAAAACCCTGTTTGTTTCTCAGAGTCCATAGTCTCTCATGGTTCATCTCTCCCTCCAATTCCCCCCCCCCATTTTTCTCTTCCTCTCCTAATGTCCTCCATGTTATTCCTTATGTTCCACAAATAAGTGAAACCATATGATAATTTCTCTGCTTGACTTATTTCACTTAGCATAATCTCCTCCAGTCCCATCCATGTTGATGGAAAAGTTGGGTATTCATCTTTTCTGATGGCTGAGTAATATTCCATTGTATATATGGACCACATCTTCTTTATCCATTCATCTGTTGAAGGGCATCTCGGCTCTTTCCACAGTTTGGCTATTGCGGACATTGCTGCTATGAACATCGGGGTGCATACAGCCCTTCTTTTCACTACATCTGTGTCTTTGGGGTAAATACCCAGTAGTGCAATTGCTGGCTCATAGGGTAGCTCTATTTTTAAATTTTTGAGGAACCTCCACACTGTTTTCCAAAGTGGTTGTACCAACTTGCAGTCCCACCAACAGTGTAAGAGGGTTCCCCTTTCTCCACAACCTCTCCAGCATTTGCTGTTTCTTTCCCTGTCCATTTTGGCCATTCTAACTGGTGTAAGGTGGTATCTCAACGTGGTTTTGATTTGAATTTTGAAATAGCCTGATGGCTAATGATGATGAACATTTTTTCATGTGTCTGGTTAGCCATTTGTATGTCTTCTTCAGAGAAGTGTCTTTTCATATCTTCTGCCCACTTTTTGACTTGATTATTTGTTTTTTGGGTGTTGAGTTTGAGAAGTTCTTTATAGATCTTGGATACCAGCCCTTTATCTGTAGTGTCATTTGCAAATATCTTCTCCCATTCTGTGGGTTGCCTCTTTGTTTTGTTGACTGTTTCCTTTGCTGTGCAGAAGCTTTTTATCTTGATGAAGTCCCAAAAGTTCATTTTTGCTTTTGTTTCACTAGCTTTTGGAGATATATCTTGAAAGAAGTTGCTGTGGGTGATGTCAAAGAGGTTACTGCCTATGTTCTCATCTAGGATTTTGATGGATTCCTGTCTCACATTGAGGTCTTTCATCCATTTTGAGTTTATCTTGGTGAATGGTGTTAGAGAATGGTTGAGTTTCATTCTTCTGCATGTGGCTGTCCAATTTTCCCAGCACCATTTATTGAAGAGACTGTCTGTTTGCCATTGCATGTTTTTTCCTGCTTTGTCAAAGATTATTTGACCATAGAGTTGAGGGTCCATATCTGGGTTCTCTATTCTGTTCCATCGGTCTATATGTCTGTTTTTGTGCCAGTACCATGCTGTCTTGGTGATCACTGCTTTGTAATATAGCTTGAAATCGGGCAACGTGATGCCCCCAGCTTTGTTTCTCTTTTTCAACATTTCCTTGGCGATTCAGGGTCTTTTCTGATTCCATACAAATTTTAGGATTGTTTGTTCCAGCACTTTGAAAAATGTCATTGGAATTTTGATCGGGATGGCATTGAAGGTATAGATTGCTCTGGGTAGCATAGACATTTTAACAATGTTTATTCTTCTGATCCATGAGCATGGAATATATTTCCATCTTTTTGTGTCTTCTTCAATTTCTTTCATGAGTGTTTTTTAGTTCCTAGAGTATAGATCCTTTACCTCTTTGGTTAGGTTTATTCCGAGGTATCTTACGGTTTTTTTGGTGCTATTGTAAATGGAATTGTTTCTCTAATTTCTCTTTCTATAGTTGCGTTGTTAGTGTATAAGAAAACAACTGATTTCTGTGCATTGATTTTGTATCCTGCCACATTACTGAATTGCTGTATGAGTTCTAGTAATTTGGGGGTGGAGTCTTTTGGGTTTTCCACATAAAGTATCATGTCGTCTGCGAAAAGAGAGAGTTTGACTTCTTCTTTGCCAATTTGAATACCTTTTATTTCTTTTTGTTGTTTGATTGCTTTTGCTAGGACTTCTAGTACTATGTTGACCAACAGTGGCGAGAGTGGGCATCCTTGACGTGTTCCTGATCTTAAGGGAAAGGCTCTCAGCTTTTCCCCATTGAGGATGATATTCGCTGTGGGTTTTTCATAGGTGGATTTTATGAACTTGAGGAATGTTCCCTCTATCCCTATACTCTGGAGAGTTTTAATCAGGAAAGGATGTTGTATTTTGTCAAATGCTTTTTCTGCATCAATTGAGAGGACCATATGGTTCTTCTCCCTCCTCTTATTAATGTGTTCTATCACATTGATTGATTTGCGAATGTTGAACCACCCTTGCATCCCGGGGATAAATCCCACTTGGTCGTGGTGGATGATCCTTTTAATGTATTGTTGGATCCTATTAGCTAGGATTTTGTTAAGGATTTTGGAATCCATATTCATCAGGGATATCGGTCTGAAATTCTCCTTTTTGATGGGGTCTTTGCCTGGTTTGGGGATTAAGGTAATGCTGGCCTCATAGAATGAGTTTGGAAGTTTTCCTTCTGTTTCTATTTTTTTGAAACAGCTTCAGGAGAATAGGTATTATTTCTTCTTTGAATGTTTGGTAGAATTCCCCAGGGAATTCGTCAGGCCCTGGACTCTTGTTTTGGGGGAGGTTTTTGATCACTGCTTCAATCTCGTTACTGGTTATTGGCCTATTCAGGTTGTCAATTTCTTCCTGTTTCAGTCTTGGCAGCTTATAGGTTTCCAGGAAGGCCTCCATTTCATCCAGATTGCTCAGTTTATTGGCATATAGTTGTTGATAATAATTTCTAATAATTGTTTCTATTTCCTTGGTGTTAGTCGTGATCTCTCCCGTTTCATTCATAATTTTATTAATTTGGGTCCTTTCTCTTTTCTTTTGGATAAGTCTGGCTAGTGGTTTATCGATCTTATTAATTCTTTCAAACAACCAACTTCTAGTTTCGTTGACCTGATCTACTGTGTTTCTGGTTTCTAATTCATTGATTTCTCCTCTAATTTTAATTATTTCTCTTCTAATGCGTGGCTTAGGCGTCATTTGTTGCTTTTTCTCTAGTTCTTTAAGGTGTAGAGTTAGTTGGTGAATTCAGGATTTTTCTATTTTTTTGAGTGAGGCTTGGATGGCTATGTATTTCCCCCTTAGGACCACCTTTGCAGTATCCCATAGGTTTTGGACCGATGTGTTTTCGTTCTCATTGATTTTCATGAATTGTTTAAGTTCTTCTTTGATTTCCTGGTTGACCCAAACATTCTTGAGCAGAGTGGTCTTTAGCTTCCAAGTGTTTGAATTTCTGCCAAATTTTTTCTTGTGATTGAGTTCCAGTTTCAGAGCATTGTGGTCTGAGAATATGCAGGGAATAATCTCAATCTTTTGGTATCGGTTGAGACCTGATTTGTGACCCAGTATGTGGTCTGTTCTGGAGAAAGTTCCATGTGCGCTCGAGAAGAATGAGTATTCTGTTGTTTTAGGGTGGAATGTTCTGTAAATATCTATGAGGTCCATCTGGTCCAATGTGTCATTCAAAGCTCTTGTTTCCTTGCTGATTTTCTGCTTAGATGATCTGTCCATTGCTGAGAGTGGAGTATTGAGGTCTCCTACAATTAACGTATTGTTATCAATATGACTCTTTATTTTGGTTAACAGTTGGCTTATGTAGATGGCTGCTCCCATTTGGGGGCATAGATATTTACAATTGTTAGATCTTGTTGGATAGACCCTTTAAGAATGATATAGTGTCCTTCTGTGTCCCTTATTACAGACTTTAGTTTAAAATCTTATTTGTCTGATATAAGAATTGCTACCCCAGCTTTCTTTTGAGGTCTGCTGGCATGGAAGATGGATCTCCATCCCTTCACTTTCAGTCTGGATGTATCTTTAGGTTCAAAATGAGTCTCTTGTAGACAGCATATGGATGGGTCCTGTCTTTTTATCCAATCTGCAACCCTGTGCCATTTTATGGGAGCATTTAGGCCATTCACGTTGAGAGTGATTATTGAAAGATATGAATTAATTGTCATCATGTTGCCTGTGAAGATGTTGTTTTTATAGATTGTCCCTGTAAATTTCTGTTGTAGATCACTCTTGGGGTTGTTCTCCTTTTATAGAACCCCCCTTAATATTTCTTGCAGGGCTGGCTTAGTGGTCACATATTCTTTCAGTTTCTGCCGGTCATGTATGCTCTGCATCTCTCCATCCACTCTAAATGAAAGCCTTGCCGGATAAAGTATTCTTGGCTGCATGTTCTTCTCATTTAGTACCCTGAATATGTCTTGCCAGGCCTTTGTGGCTTGCCAGGTCTCTGTGGATAGGTCTGACGTTATTCTGATGTTCCTCCCTCTGTACGTAAGGAATCTCTTCCCCCTAACTGCCCTTAAGATGGTTTCCTTGGTTCTAAGATTTGCAAGTTTTACTATTACATGCTGGGGTGTTGGCCTGTTTTCCTTGATCTTAGAGGGGTCCTCTCTGCCTCTAGGACTCGAATGTTTGTTTCATTCCCCAGATTAGGGAAGTTCTCAGCTACAATTTGCTCAAATACATCTTCTAGTCCTCTCTCTCTCTCTACTCCCTCCAGGATTCCAATTATTCTGACATTGGAACGCTTCATGGTGTCACTTATTTCTCTGATTCTATTTTCATGGATTCTGAGTCGTTTTTCCCTGGCCTCCTCTTTTCCCTTTTTATCTATTATATTGTCTTCCAGATCACTTATTCGCTCTTCTGCCTCACTTACCCTAGCTGTTAGATTATCTAGATTGGATTGGATCTCATTGATAGCATTTTTAAGTTCTGCCAATTCACCTTTTATTTCTGCCCTTAGAGACTCTATGTTGCCATTAATTGATTTCTCCATTCTAGCCATTGTCTTCACAATTGCTAGCCTGAATTCCATCTCCAACATCTTGGTTATATCTGCATCCATTTGTAAATCTGCAGCATAAGTCATAATCTCTGAGTCTTCTCTGTTTTGGGGGCTCCTCCTCCTAGTCATTCTGTTGATGGGTGTTTGAGGGAATGTATAGAGTCCAAATTATTGACCAGGACCCAAGCAAGATGCACCTGTTTTCTTGGGACCTTAGGGTTGCTGGCCTCTTGTTTTCCCAGCCTGTCTTCTGTGGGAGGGGCCTGCCGCGCTGTTACTCAGGCAACCGTGTTTGGGCGGAGTTGCCCTACCCCCCTGTGGTGGGGGATGGGCTCAGCGGGAATCAGTCTTTGGGGCTTTTGTTCTCTGGTGGCTTTCCCTGGCGGCTTTCCACGTCTCTTCTGTGAGAGCAGAAGAGACCGTTTCCAACCCTCTGCCTCAGAGCAGAGAGATCACAGTCTGTTCTTCAGTGAGCTCTCCAGGCCACACTGTCTCCGTTTCTGTCCGCGCTGCTATAAACTGCAGTGGCCTGGGTTGTGCGCCCCTCCGCAGCACTCCCAGTCCTGCCTCCAGGTCGGGGCATGTCTCTGCCCTTTGTGCTTCTAAAACTGCCAGCCACTCCCAGTTCGCGTGCGCTACCCCGTCGATCTGGGTTTCCGACCGGGGGGGCTGCAGTTCACAGGCGCGACCCCGCCGCTCCGGTTCCCGCCCCAGGGGCTGCCCTAGAGTCCTTTCCCCGCCGCTACCGGTCTGTGAGTCTGTGCCCCGTCCCCAGCGCGCGAGGCTGTCGCTCACCGGCAGTGTAGGATCCCCATGGCCAGGCACCCTCCCGTTGCCGTTTATCCTCCAGTATCTGCCCGTGGAATCACGGCTTCCCGATTCGTACCTCGAAACCAACCGCACGCGATATTCTGTTTGTAGAGATCCAGATCTTACATCTCAGGCTGGTTTCGTGGGTGCTCAGAGTGGTCTGGTAGATACCCAGCTCAGTTCCAGGGACCAGTTGAAATAGGGTCCCCTACTCCTCCGCCATCTTTCCCCCCTCCAAATTAGAAAAGTTTAAATGGGATATCTCATCACAGATGAATTTCTTCACAAAAATAAAAATGGAATGAGACTTTATGTTTCTGAATGACTTGTTTGTTAACCAAGCAAGGAAAGCCATTGACTTATGGGGAGTTAATGAAATCATGTTTGATTGTAGCAGCCAAAATGAGTACAGAGAAAATAAATCTGTTTAGGATTATAATCCTTTTGGTGTGAACACCAAATAGATGATAAGGAATAGAGGATATTGGGGAAAACATCAATTCTTTAAAAAAGGAAAATGATTCCAAGTGGTTTTCCTTGACGACAGATGGGATTGAAAATGTTCAGTTTTTGTTGTTTGTTTGAGGAGTTAATGGCAATTTAAAGTGACTAAAGAGGGGTGCCTGGCTGGCTCTGTCAGTAGAGCACGAATTTTTTTTTTTTTTTTTAAGATTTATTTATTTATTTGAGAGAGAGTGCGAGCAGGGAGAGGGGTAGAAGGAGAGGGAGAGAGAATCCTCAAGCAGGCTCCCCGCTGAGCAAGAAGCCCCAAGCTGGGCTCCATCCCAGGACCCTGAGATCATGACCTGAGCTGAAATCAAGAGTCTGTTGCTTAACCCACTGAGCTACCCAAGCACCCTGAGCATGCAACTTTTGATCTTGGGGTCGTGAGTTCCAGCCCCACATTGGGCGTAGAGCCTACTTAAAAAAATATAAAAAATAAATTAAAAAACAGTAAAGTGACTGAAGAATTAGCTCTTGAATAGTCTGCATGAAACACCTATAGGTAATAATGTTTTTAAAGTTGAGAAAGTTCTAACTCCATGCACCCTAGAGTGGAATACGCTAAGATGTGTTGCAACCAATGGCAGCAAACACCAAAACCAAAAACAAGCAAAGAGGCTTGGTTGTACCATAGGCTTGCTTCTTCCTTACCAATCTGGATGCCTTTTATTTCTCTTTCTTGCCTCATTACACTGACTATCATTTCCAATATAATGTTGAGTAGAAGTAGCAAAAACAGGTATCCCTATCTTGTTCCTAATCTTAGGAGGGAAAGCTTTCCAGTTTTTCACCATTATTTCCTCACATTTTCAAGGCAGAACAGCTTATGCTTCAAACACAATCATAGCTGCCTCTGCATTCCAAAGACAATTTTCCTAATAAAATAAAAAAGTTATTTTAAATATTTTATTTATTTATTTGACAGAGAGGTGAGAGAGAGCATAAGCAGGGGGGAGGGACAGAGGGAGAGAGAGAAGCAGACTTTCCCACTGAGTGGGGAACCCGGGTGGGGGACTTGATCCCAGGACCCTGAAGGCAGTACATACAGTATGGAAGCCGACTGAACCACCCAGGTGCCCCAGAATAAAAAATTTTTAAAGATTTATTTATTTATTTGAGAGAGAAAGAGAATGGGGGGAGGGACAGAGGGAAAGAACCTCAAGCAGACTCTCTGCTGAGAGCAGAGCCCAATGCAGAGCTCCATCTCACAACCCTGAAATCATGACCTGAGCTGAAACCAGAGTCGGGTGATTAACTGACTGAACCACCCAGGTGCACCCCTAATAAAATAAATTTTTATAAATTTGTTCAGTAAAATAAAACTTGTATCCCAACCTAGGGACCTTTTCTTGAGACTCACTACAAAATGGAAAAATAAAGCCAGAGACACAAAGGCAGAATTCTGGAATCAATGTCTCTGTTAGGTTATAGAGATCAGAAGAATGGACCCGTGTGAAGTGCTTTGTCCTCTGCCTAATGATGGTGGGCTTGTGTCTCCCAGAATCTTTTCCAGCAAATGCAGGTGTATTAGATGGTCAAGGAGCGTTATGAGATAGATTAAAAAGTCCATATTTTTTACTGTCTAAAAAGGCATCTCTTGCCTTTACAAGAACTACTTAAGCTGGTTTGTTGGACATTTGTGAACAACTCATAATGATTTCTGAGATGAACTAATTAGTATTCTACAAAATCAGGATTCTTCCAATAAAATTAGGCCTCTAAAAGGAAACTAGCTGTGGTTTGCAAGAGTCATAATAAAAATACTTCGAATCATGGTATAACTTGCTAAAACCATGATATTTACAAAGAGGACTAAAGTAGGTACATTGCATTTAAAACCATTGTCAATTTTACCAGAATTTGAAATATAAAAGCATTTACATCTCTTTTACAATAAAACCATTTATTAGTTAGTCTGGCAAATATTTTTCATAATTGAAAAAAAATATTGTAAACTTAATTATCTCATTAAGCAAAAAAGTCCTGTAATCATTTAATGTAACCTCTTCAAAAAACTCCAAAATGGAAATTTAATAAAGAACATACAAACTCTTAGGATCAGCTTCACATTCCTTGAAGAAAAAAAAGGATGGAAAGAAAATGGTGTATCTAATGGAAAGGTTGTGAGAGCTTGAGTCTGAACTTTGCCAATAGGGCAGATGAGCTGAGCAATTATTTTCACTTGGAAGTTCATGAACTTAAAAGTCTTGTTCTGTAGTGATAGTGTAACTGGAAATTCAAGCCATCCACCCAAATTGCCCAGTGACTTATCCCTTAACTGAAAAGTAGAAAGTATTATGCATGGTTGTGACTTCATGAAGACAAATGTTCACTCCTGGAATTCCAGTGACCAAAATTGATGTGAGTAAACAGGTGAGCTAAAATGATGCTGTACATTTGAAGATAAAGTTTTTCAAGAGTCACAGGGACCTCTGTGTTTTCCCACTTTGTGTCTTATCACCTGTTTTCTACTTTTTTTTTTTTTAGAGAGGGAGAGACGGGTGGGAAGGGCAGGGGGAGAGAGAGAATCTTAGATAGGCCCCATGCCCAGCACAGAGCCCAACACAGGGCTCGATCTCACGACCCTGAGATCATGACCTGAGTCAAAATCAAGAGTTGGATGCTTAACTGACTGAACCACCCTGGCACCTCTCACCTGTCTCTTCTACTTTTAATACTTGCTCTACTCCATAACCCCAGGTCTCTGACGTGCCTAGGTTTGAGGGGTAAGTTAGAAGAGGTAAAATCCTTTGTATCTATGGACTGTTCCTGGCCATTTACCTTTCCTACAACAAGGTTTTCACAGTTCAATTTTCATTCCTTTATGAAACGAAGTAGAGAACAAGGATGGAATTAAAGTTACCACACATAGTAAGGTGGCAGAAGCTGCCATCCTTCTGGTAGGTAATACTGTGCCAGGTTATCTCTGCCACTAGTATTGCCAAAGGTCAGCTTCATATCACAGCAACACACACAAATGTGCGTTACCTGCACAAATTGCAGGAGCAACAAACTGAAGTTTGGGGGGCATGAGTAATGTTAATCTAATATTGTCTCCCTAACAGAGGGGTACTCAGGTGGTAGCAGTCCCATGGATTCACGGATAGGGGTGAACATTTGAAATGTATGAAACAGATGGTAGTCATCATGTTTTCTTCTTGTCTACATTTTACATTCCCAGTGATAGGCAAATAATCCCAAAGTGACTAACTTCTCTCTCATACTGGTCTTGAATTTCTTTCTCAAACTACATCTACATTTAAGTGTTTCAATTTCTTGGAATAATTGGTAAACCTAAAACTCCAACAAATACTGGCCAATAGCAGTATCTAGAGTGGTGTACATTGTCTCCTAAAAAATCTTGTTAAAGTATATTATAGGGCATCATTGAAAAATCAATTTTGTCTTCATACTTTGGAGGCCAATATTTTGTCTCCTGGGTTCTTATTCATTTTATGTATTATGATTGCATAAATATTCTTGATGCCTCTCTATCATGCCTTCTTTTTGATGAAGGCTCATCTCCCTCAGAGTTCATGTTCTAACTACAGAGATAAATCAAAGATATACATATTTGTGTCAAGTTGTCAGGTCTCCAATTTCACTATTGAAACTCACTTTCAGGCTCAAACAAAGTGGGTTCCAATTCAGCAAAAATTGTCTACTATTGAAATAGGGGTGAGAAGCATGAAAATAATGTCGAAGCCACCTGTGGACACACACTGGGTAATCCAATCTCTGTCCAGACTCTTCTAGTGATGTGCAGCATAACACTTCCATCTTCTGTTTCCATCCACTCCTCAGGTCCAGCCTCATCATTAGCCTCAGTCTGTACATTAGAATCAACTACCAAAGTGCCAAGTCGTTTCCATCACTCCTGATTGTTACTCTTGGCCTGACTTGCTTCTTTCAGTTCTAATTTCCTATGGTCCCTTGTGAAGGCCAATGGGAAGCTTCCACTACTGTTTTTTTCACACTGCCCTAAGGGGTCCATACCTACTCTTGCTTTGTGTCTTGTTTCATAGGTTGACACTCTCTTTTGCTATCCTGAAGAGGGGGGCAAAGATAATAGGTCCACTGCTCCAACGTCTCCACTTTTCCAAAGTATTTCAGTGTACTTAGAGAACTTAGGACTTAACACAACTGAATGATTAGTAGACATGTATTTTAAAATCTAGTGTCCATAAGAGGGTATTATAGAGATTTTCATTTATGCAAGACAAATGAGTCCTTCAATTATATCTAATATACCTGTCACTACTATGTGCCCCACATGAGAAACAATTTCATTAAGATTTTTAATCACTTCATTGAAAATTAATATGTTACCAAGAAACAGAAAGTACTGACTTTTATAAAATGGGAAATGGCCATGATCTAGTACAGTTATCCTTTAGCAGAGTTCTAAATACTCAAGGAACAGTTCTTGGTCCTGAAGAATAGAAGAAAAAAAAAACCTTAAAAGTTCCCAGAATTTCCCAAGTTTGTGCTTGTATGTTGACTTCATAAAAACAGCAATCTGGTACTGGGTTGGTGGTCATCATTTCTTTATTTAGAGTCTGAGTTTTAACCCAGATATCGAAAGCTGGAAATATATTATACATTCACCATGGTAGGCTCCCTCCCAGGCAATGATATGGACATATACTTAAAACATAGTCCCTATCAAGAGATTAAAAATGTTCAAGGAGAAGAAATTTGGGCAGTGAAATACTACATGTCTGGATCATGATTATTAAATTTGAGAGTTGGGGTATTACTGGTGCTGTTTGAATAATTTTAGGGCAGTGGTGGGACTATGAGGTAGAATCTTGAGAAAGAAGGGCAAAGCTGGAGGCATTACACTTCCTGATTTCAAACTATATTACAAAACTATAGTAATCCAAACAGTGTGGAACTGGCATGAAAACAGACACATAGGTAGGGGCACCCGGCTGGCTCAGTCAGTGGAGCATGCGACTCTGGATCTCAGGGTTGTGAGTTCAAGCCCTTCGTTGGGTGTGGAGATTAATTAAAAATTTTTAAAAAGGGGCGCCTGGGTGGCTCAGTCAGTTATACATCCAATTCTTGATCTCAACTCATGTCTTGATCTCAGGATTGTGAGTTCAAGTCCCGTGTTGGGCTCCACCCTGGGCGTGGAGCTTACTTGAAACAAACCAACAAACCAACAAACAAGCAAACAGAATGTCAGACACACAGATCAATGAAACAGAATAGAGAGCCCAGAAATAAACCCATGCCTATATGATCAATTGATTTATAACAAGGGAGGCAAGAATAGACAAGGGGGAAGAGATAGTCTCTTCAATAAATGGTGTTAGGATAACTGTGCGGGCACAGCAAAATACTAAAGGGCACTCATAAGCCAGTACACAATCTCCATGAAGGATGCCTTTGGAATGTGGATACTAAACATGTCCAAGAATCTGTTTGTTAGATGATTGGTGATGTCTCTACAGGCTCTAGAGAGATTTGCTACCCAGTTCTGCCAGGAAACTGCTCTTACAGACTTTCTGCAATGGAAGGTACTCTACAATGAATTGAGGTGCCTTACTGTAATTGGAAGTGTTTAGACATAAGATGAACAACCCACTGTTTTGGATGTTGTAGAAAGCATGCCTATGAGTGGAAGGGGATTAGAAGCCATAACCACCAAGGGCTTTTTAAATTCAAACACTCTGTGACTTAAGGAAACTCTAGTTTTTCTGAGTTGAAGCAGAAAGCCCACATCATCATCTCTCATCACAATGTATGCTAATGCTTCTGTGAACAGTCCATGGAGCAAGATGATAGAATGTCTGTACATGACTTTACTGGCTAATCTACCATATGAAATCTAGTTACCGTGAGCAGTCAGATGGAGAAAAATGATTATGACAAAGAGAAGACCCCAGGGAAAGGATTTTTCTGCTTGAATAAATAAAATTAAATCACTTCCACTGGGAAAAGCCTATCAAATTCAAAAAGGAAGGAGCCATAACAAGAGGAAATGGAGACTAGCCCTTAGCATAATGTTTTTTCAAAAATTTTTAAAACCACAATCAGAAATACATTTTACATCATGATTCACTACACACACACACCCCTACCTTAACCAAAGTTTCACAAAACAACACTTACTCTCATTAAGGGCAATGTACTCTGACATTTTCTATTTTATTACAGTTTTAAATAATTCTTTTATTGAAGCATAGCAAATACATAGAAACATTACATGATGGTAAGTGAAGAGCTTGATGAATTTTCACAGTGAACACATCTAAGTAACCTATGTTTTATTCTATTTTATTTAATTTTATTGTAATTATTTTTTTATTATAGTAAAATATGCATAATAAACAATTTACCATTTTAACAAATTTTAAGCATACAGTTCTATAGCATTAAGTATGTTCACATTGTTGTGTACCCATCACCACCATCCATCTCTAGACATTTTTCATTATCCCAAAATGAAACTCTGTGCCCATTAAACAATATTCTCTCATTCCCCATCTCCCTCCAGCTTCTGACAAGTACTTTTTGTATCTACCTTTTGTATCTATGAATTTGACTACTCTAGGTACTTGGCACAAATGGAATCATTCAGCCTTTTTTTTCTTTTGTGATTGGCTTATTTCACTTGGCAGAATGTCCTCGAGATTCATCCATACTGTAGCATGTGTCAGAATTTCCTTCTTTTTCAAGGTGGAATGATATTCCATTGTTTGTATATACCACATTTTGCTTAGCTCTTCATCTGCTGATGGGTTTCTTCCACATTTTGGTTATTGTGAATAAAGCTATTATAAACATGGGTATAAATATATGATTTAAAAAATGCTGGTTGCAACACAACAAATTGATTTTCTTGACATTGAAAAATACTGGTGTGCTAGTTCATAAGTTGAAATCAAATGTACCATTTCCTTTGAGCCAGATTAAGCTAACCAGGGCACTTTCAGACACTTCATTTTCCTTTCTTGAACTGAGAAAGGCCTTAGTATGTGCGAGAAGGGATGATGTAGGTGTGGAGTTTTTCCCTTTAATGATGGAAATTGTCCAATTGTGAAATGTAATGCTTCGTGGAGAGGAATCCCTTACTGTAGTCACTGCTCAAACACACAATAAACTGTTATTGTCTCTGGAAGTGAGAGAGTTTGGTGGGCCAGCCAGTTTTTTTTCTGGCATGTTGGGGTGTATCTGAATAGTTACAACACCTACAGCTAAACACAAGGCTAGTTGAATAGGGGGGCGCCTGTGGGGGTGCAGTCAGTTGTGCATCTGACTCTTGGTTTCAGCTCAGGTCTGATCTCGGGGTCTTGAGATCGAGCTCCATGTCAGGCTCTGTACTCCATGTGGAGTCTGCTTGAGATTCTCTCTCCCTCTCCCTCTGCCCCTCCCCACTGCTCTCTCTCTAAAATAAATAAATGAATTTCTTTTTTTAAAAAAAGACTAGCTGAATAGGACTTGCTCAGAAAACTTCTGAGAGTCCACAGAGTGCTCTAGAAGTTCGTTATTGGTTTCTGTGGCTAACGTATTGTACATCATTTCAAAATCAGTCTTGTTAAGAAAAATTACTTTCCTGAGGCATCAATCGTCTATTGTTGCATAATAAATCACCTCAAAAATGAGTAGCTTTATATAACAGCAGGTCTTTGGGCTTAGCTTAGCATTCCTGCTGTCGCTCCTGAGGTCACGCATGTGTCTGCAATCATTCATTGGTGCCATTGGGGCTCATCTCACATGTGCTGGCAGTTGGCTGTGCCTCTTTCCACTAGTCTCTTAGCTTTGTGGAGGCTAGCCCAAGTTTCTTCATGTAGAGGACTTGTGGTTCTGAGAAGGAGAGAGAGAGAGACGTTGCTGCAAGCCCAGGCTTGGAAATCCTACAATATCACTTTCTCCACATTCTGTTAGCCAGAGCAAGTCACAAGCCAGCTTAGATTCCAGGGGTGGGGAAATAAACTCTACCTCTTGATGACAGGAGCAGCAAAGTTACATTGCCAATGGGTGTGTGCACAGAGATGGGAGGGATTACTATAACCCTCTTTGCCAACAATCTGCCATACCCTACTCTTGTGAAAAAGTAGGGTTTGACCCCATGTTCCCATTTCTGACAATGTGCCCTACAGATCTACTTGCATACATATAAAATGATATATGTACAAGATTATTTATAGTAGCACTCTTTGTGACTAGAAACAACCTAACTATCCGTTAACAGGACGCTAATCCACCAACATGCCAGGACACTGTGCAGCTGTAAGAGGACTTAGGAAACTCTTATGTTAGACAGAAAGATCTCTAGGACATATTGCTGACTAACAAAATCAAAGTGATTAAGAATGTACACTGTGTCCCAAAAGTCCCAGTGCAGTTTTAAACCTTAATAATGTCAGAAGTATAAAGGCTATAAACTTAAAAAGACATGACTCAAAAACTTAATTGTATACATTTCTTTTTTTAAAAGATTTTGTTTATTTATTTGTTTATTTGAGAGAGAGCACAAGCAGGGGGAGGGGCAGAGGAAGAAGCAGATTCTCTGTGAGCAGGGAGCCCGATGCAGGGCTCGATCTTGATCCTAGGACCCCAGGATCATGACCTGAGCTGAAGGCAGTAAATGCACTATGGAAGCTGACTGAGCCACCCAGGTGCCCCAGAATAAAAACTTTCTAAAGATTTATTTGTTTATTTGAGAAAGAGAGAGAGAGAATGTGGGGAGGGGCAGACGGAAAGAACCTCAAGCATACTCTCTGCTGAGTGCAGAGCCCCATGCAGGGCTCCATCTCACAACCCTGAGATCATGACCGGAGCTGAAACCAAGAGTCGGGTGCTTAAACGGCTGAGCCACCCAGGCACCCCTTAATTGTATACATTTCTTATTCACTTATTTAGTCCTGTGAATTTGGAATAAGAAATTTTAACATCAATGCTTTTGTTTCAGTCAGTGTTTGTTATCTTCAATCAGAGATACTGAAACAAAATTTTAAAAATATGTATTATATAAAATTTACATAACTAAACAAGACTAAAAGAGATTCAAATAATAAAACTTTCAAATGATGTTGTTTGCAAGTTTATAGTATTTGTACTTCTGAAGTTACTAAAGCCTAAAACTGCACCAAGACTTTGGAATGCCCAACCAGGGTGTGCTAATTTTTTTTTAAGGAAAGGGTGAAGATAAGTTGTGTTTGTTTTCTCTTGTTTCTGTAGCAGATTACCACAAACTTAGTGGTGGAAAACAACATACATTTATTTTCTGCTAGTTCTGGAGGTCAGAGGTCTAAAATGGATCAGCAGGGGATGCCTGGGTGGCTCCGTCGGTTAAGCATCTGCCTTTGGCTCAGGTCATGAACCCAGGGTCCTGGGATCAAGCCCTGCATTGGGCTCCCTGCTCAGTGGGGAGTCTGCTTCTCCCTCTGCCTGCAGCTTCCCCTGCTTGTGCTCGTGCTCTCTCTCTTTCTCTGACAAATAAATAAATAAAGTCTTTAAACAAAAAATAAAATAAAATGGATTGGCAGGGCTGCATTCCTTCTGGAGGCTCCAGGGGAGAATCTGTGTCCTTGCCTTTCCCTGCTTCTGGAGGCTGCCTGAATTCCTTGGCTCACAGCTCCTTCCTCCATCTTCATGGCCAGCAGTGCAGTACTTTCCAGTGCCTCTGTTGTCTTTTCTCATTTCTGGCCCTCCTGCCTTCCTCCTGTAAGGATGACATTGGGTCCACCTGGGTAATTCCACATCTAAGGATCCTTCACTTAGTCACATCTGCAAAGCTCCTTTTGCCACAAAAAGTAGCAGAGTCACAGGTTCCAGAAGTTCCAGGACATCTTTGGGCGGCCATTAATCGGACCATTATGTTAATATATTTATTTTTGTTTGTACTTGCATAAAGAAACATTGAATGGATAGATAAGAAAGTAATAAAAATGGTGACTTATGGGGACAGTGAGGAGTGTGGACAGGGTGGAAGAATTCTTTTTTTTTTTTTAAGATTTTATTTATTTATTTGAGAGAGAGACAGAGAGCAGGCGGAGGGGCAGAGGGAGAGGGAGAGACAGAATGTGGAGCAGACTCTATGCTGAGCACAGAGCCAGATGCTGGGCTCAATCCCAGGACCCTGAGATCACGGCCTGAGCTGAAATTAAGAGTCCATGCTTAACCGATTGAGCCACCCAGGTGGCCCAGGGTGGAAGAATTCGGAATGTGTATTATTTTATATGAATTTGGTATTTGAATATATGAATGTATTATCTACTCAAAATAAAATTAATAATAACAGTTTAAAAGGTAGGGCCTGCTGATTTTCAGGTATCCCCTGCTAGGTACCTAGACTTTTGCAAATTCTGGACTTTATGGAGATAACAGCATAATTCTTCTAAAGTGGCTGAACTGACTCTATAAAATCAGAATGGTATGAGTTCACTTACATGCAGTGAACGATACATTCCATATACAGCAAGCTGTGAAATCCGTCTTAAGTTAATTCTTTCCAGTGAAATGGCAAGAAGCAACGTGATGAAAGGGATAGTTCTGGTCCAGCCTGGGGCCTCATTCTCCGTGGGTTTGGTTGTTTCTTGTCTCATGGATTTTATGACAAGTGGCAGCCAATTCTCGGTATTTGCTTGTGCGCTCACCTCCGGGAGAGAGTTTGCCTTTAAAGCCTTCTCTCTCCCTGTGAAACCAAATGCACTGATGCAGGTTTCAGGGGTTGTGGGCCCCATGGAGATGGGAAGGAGCGGGGACGGATGGCTCCTCCCGTCCCTGGGCCTCCTGCCTGGTGTTTGTGCGCGAGCCAGCCCTGAGTCACCAAATCAAGAGGAGAAAACTTCCGCCAGGACCACCTGCCAAGGCAACGTGCTCCAGACGGTGCTGGAGCGTGTCCTGCTCAGGGGCTCACATTTCAGTTCCGAGGGAACCCGTGAGAGAAGGCAGGTGGGGAAAGACCCCCGGAGTGCCAGTTTCATTGTGCAGCGCTGTGCTGATCCGGAAGGTTTTTGTCCCTTCCTGGCTGGTCCTCCCCCCCGGGACAGACGAGACCGCAGACGTGCTAGGCGCCCTGGGGCCGGCCCCTCCCCCTCCTCTGGGCAGAAGCGCCTCGATGCTTTATCTTTGGTTGCATCAGAGGGAAACTGCACTGTGAGGGGGAAGATTGCTCATTGTTCAAAAGGGGCAGTCTAACAGGACCCTGCCCTG
This sequence comes from Phoca vitulina, assembly GCF_004348235.1. NCBI lineage: Eukaryota > Metazoa > Chordata > Mammalia > Carnivora > Phocidae > Phoca > Phoca vitulina. Next base: position 1,457,483 of record NW_022589808.1, read on the forward strand.
TTTTCCGCAGATAACAAGCGGGGCACATCCTCTGCTGAATAACCGATTAGCCCCGGGGCAGACTTAAAGGGTTTCATCAAGGGACCTGCTGCCTCTGGCTGAGTCATGGCCCGCTCAGCGTGACTTGGGGGGTGGGCTGGCTGCTTCCTGGCTGTGTCCGTCATCGGGGCGGGGACACTGCCTCCTGTCCACGGGTTGTTCCAGTCACTTCCTTCCTCTGTGGGTTTAGGTGACCCCAGGAGATGGGGGTGGAGGGGACCAGACATCCCTGCGTGCAGGTGAGGAGCCCTGGACTGGGAGCAGGACCCCTGGGGCTCCGAGGCTGGGCGGCATGGAGCACTGGGTCTGCCTTGATTTACCCCTTGTGTGTGCCAGCTGGGTGCACACTGTGTCCCCACCACACACGGCTCTCTTAGACCTTGCCAGCCCTCTTCCCAGCATGTGCCACTGGTCTTGAGGTCAAATGGGGTAAGAAGGTGTGGATGGATAGTAACAATAAAAGTAATAATAGTATTAAGGGATTTACCCCTGGATTATAACTCTTATCAATCATAGCCCTCTGTTCCCCTTCTATGGAGAAGCCTTCCTTCATAAGGTTATATATCAGCCGTTCTTGGTGGCGGGTGGCGAAGGGCATAATTCAAATGAGAAATTTGTGTAATTCAGGTTTGGTGAAAGAAGGGAGAGGAAAGTTAAGAGAAGATTTCTAACTCAGTGGGAGAGAGGCTGACAGGGCTTTGAGGGGCTGGAGGTACTGCGGGGAAATTTGAGCAGCTGAAATGGGAAATAGGACTTTGGGGGAAAAGTGATATTGAAATGGGACTTTGGGGAAAGTTTCCACGTGGAATATGGTGCACATTCCCTTCTCTTTAAGTAGCTTTAAAAATACTTCTGTGAAGATCCAAATTGCTTTTCAGTGTGTTGGAATCTGATATGTGTTTCTATGTATATTTTTAAGTGCAGACTGGTCCAGGGAGGCTACTAGACCAGGATCACCAGCCTCCACCCAGGTTCCCGAGACAACAGCACCACCATACAGTATGGGTGGCAGGTGGGGAATCCCAGGGCTTGAGGGTGCAGGGAAAGGACTGGGGTGGGGGCAGGGAAGGAGGGAAAACAAATAAAAGGTGGTGTAATTCAGAGTCCGCCCCAGCGTCCCAGGAAGAGAGCATTTGCACACAGGACATTCTGTAGAGGCTGTGTGGAATCATTGCTCTGGGGACCGCGGACTGCCACTGGAGTGGGAACAAGAGTGAGCAATTTTTCTGTCAGCTCCTTCTATCTCCTCTCATTGCCAAAGTGCACTCTATGGGGCATTAACTCCCTGGCTTTTGTGTGTGTTACCCAGCCCCAGTTAGAGCCCCTGGAGTCTGTTTGGCTCACACCAGCGTGCTGGGGCTGTGGCGGATGTTACTGTGGCTTCCGCTGGCCGAGAGAGGCAAGGCCGGAGGCAAAGCCAGGTGGTGGTGATGCAACTGGGGCTGTTCCTGGAGCAAGGACCTGGGGCCCGGGGTCAGGGGTCAGGATAAGCAAATCTGGGGAGGCACACCAGCTGGGAGTGGCGCAGTGCCTTTATGCTAATGGAAAAAGGTACATCTTCCTCAAGCAATTATATTTTTATTTGTTGAAGAAATTGGGATGTTACATTTAATTTTGTTAGTAAAAGATCTGTACTTCCATCTGCCAGAAGATTGTCACGGTAAATCAATCCATGAAAGGTGCTTGTGTAGTATACAATGTGTGTAATTGTCCATGGTCTTGAACTGGCCTCATGGGCCCAGGTCAAGAGCAGGCTGGCACAGGAAGGCCTTTATAAAGTCCTTTCACACATTACATGGGAATGTTGATTTGTTGACACTGAACACAGGTTTGCCAAAGGATTCTGGAAGGAGACTCTCCAAGTGGGAATAAGTGCCAAGTGAATGAGTGAGTGAGTGAATGAATGGAATACTCCGGTCACAGAGATGCTTTCTCTTTCCCACTATCCACTCCCATCATTTCCCTTACTTCGCTCCAACAAGCTCCACTTTATATATTGAAATTAAGTGTAATGTTTCAATTTTTAAAAAGATTCCCCTGCTTAGCAATATAAACTTAAGCACCATTTTTTCTAGCACATAGCAGGAACTCAGTAAACATCAGTTACTTACTAGATGGCTCAGGGCTGTGTGAGCAAACCAGCAACACACTGGGTCAGCTTTGAGTAGTCTTTGTGGAAGACACATGTGCAGGAGGCTAGATTTTCCCCCACTGAGTGTACTGTGAGTCTATAGTTAGTAGGCTCTGAGGAACTGTGCTCCTGGTGCCTTCTCCTTTTTAATCATGCTGTGGATTTCCTTCTTCCTTTAATAAACATCCTCCCAATGTTAGCTGAAAGCTAAGGACAAAAATACTATGATGAATCTCATTGTACACCAATGTACCTTTTGAAGGTACATTATTAAAATAATAAACAAGGACAAAAACCCAAGGATGAGGTTGTTTTAGAATCAACCAGGTGAGCGTTAGCTCTCACGCTGGGAGTGTCTATTCAATTCTTGGACAATTCTGGACATAACTGTTCTGGATCCAGAGGAAAAAAGATGCCAAGTTGTCAAAATAGAACAGACTCCTAATGGATCCATGTAGATAGACGAGGTGACTCAGTAATTTTCCATGCTGGAGACCCGTTCCACCAAGCCTACATGAAACACAGGAAGAAAGACATTACTGATTTGGAAAAACAGGGACATGAAACTATCTCTATTTGTAGGTTTAAAAAATTTATTTCTACCCTTATCTTGTTCCCCAAAGGCTTTAAGGTGGCTTACAGAGATGCAGTGACTGTAGCAAGAAGACATAGCCCTATAAGCAGGAGAACAAAAGTAAAAATAAAAACAAGGATAAAGTAGGAAATGGAGCCTGAGGTTAATACAAAAATGCACTCTGATGGGCGATAAAATTCTTTTTCTGCCAGAAGAGAGAAACCCGGTAAGTTGATAAGCCTGGGTCCAGAGTGAGAGGGACAGATGCTTAGGGGAAAAGGAAGGAGTTCTGATGTGAGAAAATGAGGCAGCAGGCGAGAGCTAGTGGAGGGGGCCACAGCAGGGCAGGAAGAAGCAGGAGATGGCAAAACGTAGGCTCCCGTGCCCATGGAAATTTCCAGAAAGAAACCACCAGTAGGCATGATTAGGCCAATCCTAAGTGCTGAATGACTTACTGCATCTGAGAGCTCTGAGGAAAAGACGCCAGAACAGTCTTGTCTGACCTTGATACCACCTGCTGTTTTAATTTTGCTGTGCAATTTATAGAATTCTTCACACACGTCCTCTATTACTTGACTTTTTACATGAATCCGCCAACTTGACAAAATATTCTCAAGCCTGTTCTGTTTGGGTTGAGCAGCCTTATTGTAGGCTCTTTTATATTTCAATAAGCTTTATGAGTGTTTGAAGGGCGGGGAACACAGTGTAGTATATTGGAAAAGGCATTATTTTGGAGTCAGAAGAACCTGGATTTAAAATCCACCTCTTCCACTAAATACATAGGTCTGAGTGAACTTAACTAGAAAATGGAGATGAAGTGTCGTGCGTGCCCCTTGCCCAGGATAGGTTTCCTAAGTGCTGGTTATGATTACTGAAAATAGCTTGTAATATCCCCAATACTTAAGGATCCAGGATTGGGACGTGTTAGCCTAATTCCTCCTGTAGAAACAGGAGAGAGAATATGAGTGGCTGGCTGGCAGGGAGTTATTCACCCATAGTGATGTGATCTACTTTAATGCCTCTTAAACTTTTTTTTAAAGATTTATTTATTTATTTATTTATTTATTCGAGAGAGAAAGAGAGAGAGAAACAGCATGAGAGGGGAGAGGGTCAGAGGGAGAAGCAGGCTCCCCGCTGAGCCAGGAGCCCAATGTGGGACTCGATCCCAGGACTCTGGGATCATGACCTGAGCCGAAGGCAGTCGCTTAACCAACTGAGCCACCCAGGTGCCCGCCTCTTAAACTTTTTGACCGTGACCCAGACTATAAAATATATTTACCTTGCTACCCTATATACACATACTGACCTGTAACTGAAAAAAAAATCCTGAACCAGCACTGGGATATTTTCTTTTCCTTTCTTTTCCAGTTAATGAAAAATGGCTGGTCAAGAGTCACTAAACTGACTTCATGACCTATTAGTGGGCCTCACCATACAGCTTGAAAAACACTGGTCTAAATAAATAGCCTAGCTCTATAAATATGGGTCGTGCCTCAGACACGACAATGGATTATTTCATTTTTTAAAAGAAAATTCCCAAGCTCTCATTCTCTAGAGATTGTTAAAAATATAATCTTGGTCGTGATTGTGGTTCTTTTGCCCGACCCTCAGGGTCCTGCAAAGTCCTCCAGTCCCATGCAGGCCAGTGTTGGGGGAGGGGGCCTTCTGTTCTTGAGTCTGAGCTCTTACAGCCCTTAAAGCCTGGGTGAGGCCAGGACTTCCATGACGAGCCAGCCCAGAACAGGCTTGCTGAGGCTGGGAGCCGAGGACTCCAGGCACAACCCCTTCTGGGGTACCATCCAGCCCATGCCCCTGAGGTTCTGCCCCCATATGGGGTTCTAAAATGCAGGAGGTCCCTCTCCTTCTGGGCTCACTCTTCACTCCCTTCCGAGACTACGAGAATGTTCGAAGCTGTACTCACTTCTGTTCTCTTCAGTATCCAAGCAATGTCAGAGCCTCTCCCTCACCCAGGATGGAGACTCTGCTGCTTATCTCTGTCCTACAGCCCTGGTCCTGCAGCCCAGGTCTCCTGGAATCAAATTCCCCTGTGCCTTCAATACCCATAGACAGGACTGCCAGGGTGGAGAGCAGTGCTAGAAAAAACCCCTGATCTCGGTATTTAAGATTATAGATTCTACTCTGGAATTTGCCTTTGTAATGGGGTCCTGCAGGTATTGTACAGAACCCAGCACAGAGTTGATGCTCACAAATATCTGTGAAATGAATGAATGAATGATTTGGGGCAAGTCATTTGACCTCTCTGGGCTTCAGTTTCTTCACGCCTCTGCCTTCAGCTCAAGGTGAAGGTTGGCACAGCTGGTTCATGGAGCCCATCGTTCAGCTGGTATGTGCCAGGGAAAGCAGAGTCAGAATCCTTGGCTCCTCTCCACACCCAGGGTGGGAAAAATGGGATAACTGAATGTAGTCACATTTGCTCTTACTGAAGAGAACATGCATTTTTTTTTTCTCCATCCATTTGGTGGAATTTACTGTCTTTAGTTCTGATCTCATGTGCTTTAAAAAAAAAATGCTGTTTTCCAAAGCCTTCACTGAAGGAGTAAGTAGATTTAGTGATTTCTTTTCATCTCTGTATTTCTCTTTTTAAGGGAGTTGAGAATTAAAGAAGTTTTATTAAGCCTGTTCCTCTGCTCCCCAGCTCTCTCCTCCACTGTCTACCAGTGACAAACAGCCCACCCTGGAGGTGTGCACACCAGTGTGATGGCAGTGCCGTCTGCCCCAGAATCCACAAAACCTTGGGAATGCGTGGACCAATTTACAGAAAGTGTACTTGTGTGAGAACTGGAAGCTTACTAGTTGGCCACCAGTTTGCCATAGACCTAAGCTACAAATACCCCAAAATGTAGACAGGCTTGGAGGATAAAGATGGTGACAACTCCAAGCGTTCATTTCCCATGCCTTCTGTACTTTATGCAAGGAAGTTTATTTATTTAATTTATTTTAGGAAATTTTATTTTATTTATTTGAGAGAGTGCGAGAAAGAAAGCACAAGGAGGGGGGAGGGGCAGAGGGAGAAGAAGACTCCCCGCTGAGCAGGGAGCCTGATGTGGGGCTGTATCTCAGGACCCTGGGATCATGACCTGAGCTGAAGGCAGATGCTTAACTGACTGAGCCACCCAGGCGCCCTGCAGGGAAGTTTAGAAAGTGGGTATTTTCTGCCCTAATTCTTCTCTTTTCTTTATATGAGCTCTATGATTTTAATCATTTATGATCCTATCTCAATTAATACACCTGGACAATTCTATTAACATAGTGTTCCTTTATGTTTTTATAATGATACCTTGTGTATATCTCTGTTGATGTAATGATCATTTGTGTGAAACTTCTCTGTTTAAATATCTATCTTCCTAACTAGACTGAGATCTTCCTTAGCATAGGAATTGTGCCGTTTTTATGTTTGTATCAACTTTGTATTTAACAAGGGCAACCACATAGTATATGACCAATAAATGTTTGTAAGATGAATTGAATGTAAACATTTAACCCAGGGGCAGTTAGTCTGTCACACAGCCCACCTGCTGACATTTCCAGCCCTGTGACTGTAGCAGACATCACTAGTTGATCACCGATCACAATGATCTTTCCCACTAAGATGGGATATAACCGCTAGAATTTGTCTCAACACAGCACTCTAAGCAGTAGCTATGAATAGATCAAGTTGGCACACAGGAGGAAATCTGTCACCTAATGTTACCCTTCCTATAAGCTGCCTTAGCTGACGTAAGGCAAGGCCTGGGTCAGGCCAGTGTTCATCAGCGTTATGACCCACTGATTGTTTACCGCTAGCATCTGTTCTTACTAATTAGTGCCCATGCCATGCCTGAGGTTAAGTATTTTGAGTATAACCCTGGGATCAGACAATCATTGTCACGCTCATTCTCATCCCCCAACCTCAGTTTCACTCTTCCTTTGGAGGAGTCAGACCTCTCTGACTCCCCCAGGTCTGATGGAGGAGACACCATCTAGCCTCCCCAGTGCCAGGAAGCGCTGTTCCTGCTTCCACTGTAGCCTCCTCCCCAAGGCACTTTTCCACAAGTGGGGGTCATTCTCATTCCCACAACACCTGAGATGAGAGATACTGCCTGCCTGATATGTTTAAGTAATGAAGTTCCCAATTGCTTCTTAATCCACAGTGGTCTTGAAAGTGGAGGTCTTGCCCCCTTTGTTCCCCATGACCCTCCTGCTCTGTACTTGACCCAACTGTTGCTGGTTCCCATGGCACTCACCAGGGAGCCTTGGGCAGACATTGATTATGCCAGGGGACTCAGAAGCGTCACTGCTGCTGATACTGCCCTTTGGTCTTGCCCCTAATCTCCCCCTAGCCTCCCTTGCGGAGGTTAATCTCTATGTCCCCGAGCTAATGCAGCTGTCTCCCTTGCTATGACACAGAGAATTTGCTTCACACTATTGTTGCTGTGTAGTCAGATTGCAACCATACCACTTTTGCATTCTGTCACTTTGTGGTCCAGAAAAACATTCCTGCAACTACAGATCCTCTTTTTGGAGAGATAAGACATGGTATTAGACACTTCTTGTGTGTCACTGCAAGATCTCCTGGTTTAGCTGAGCTTCGTTCCAGCCTCTGTGACCAGTTCTCCTGGCTCTAATTAGTTTCATGGGGGTGCAGCCTGCAAGCATCTTGCTTCAGGCACAGGCTGTAGTCTCTAGCTTCCTGTCCTGGGGCTTCCCCGTTGACCCCATGGTGTAGAACTCAGAAATGTTCGTGTGTCCACATATATGCAACCTGAAAGCACGAGGGTTTAACACCCAAAAGGCAAACCTTTAACCAACATGAGATGGGAGCCCCCAAAATGCTTCCCCTTTCTTACAAAAGGTCCTGAGATAGTATAAAATATTCCAGACTAACAATTATATTTATATATGACTGTTCAATCTATCTTATATATAAAGACAGTCTCTCTCTCTCTGGTCTTTTTCTTTGTTGTATTTGTTATTCAACATCTAGTGCAGAAACAATTGACTATATATGTGCTCAAAAACAAACAAAAAAACCCTCACTCAATACACAAAAAAGAATTAAAAATGTATCACAGATCTAAATGTAAGAACTAAAGCTATAAAACTTCTAGAAAGAAATATAGGAGAAATTATGTAGAGTCTTCTTAGAAAAGATAAAGATTTATTACATATGACACCAAAAGTATGATATATTAAAGAAAAAATTGGTACACAAAAATTCATCAAAATGAAAAAGCTTTTGTTCTTCAAAAGACACCTTAAAAAATGAAAAAAAAAAACCCACAAAGCACAGACTAGGAGTTAATTTATGCAAATTATACATCTGACAAAGAACTTGTATGCAGAATATATAAAGAACTCTTATATCAGTACTAATATAAGAAACCCAATTTTTTAAAAGGACAAAATATTTGAATAGTCAGCAGAAATGATATAGGAATGATTAATAGGTACATAAAAAGATACTCAACATCAGTAGGGAAATGCAATTAAAATCAAAATAAGATACTACTATACACTCACTATACTGGCTCTACTCAATAAAACAGACAATAACAAGTGTTAATGAGGATATGGAGAAACTGAAACATTATTACTTTTCTGGTGGAATGTAAAGTAATAGCAGCGACTTTGTAAATCATTTTTGAAGTTGATTAAATAAAGATACACTTACCATGCGATCTTGCAATTCCACTCCTAGGGAAGTGAATAACTCCAAGAATCATGAAAACCTAACGTCCACACAAAGACTTGTACTCCTTCACTTGTGACTATTCATAATAGCATTATTCATAATGGCCTCAAAGTGGCAACAACCCAAAAGTCCATTAGCTGGAGAATGGATAAACAGAATGTGGAATATATCCCTACAATAGAATAGTACTTGGGATTAAACAAACAAACAAAACTACTGATACATGCAACAAGAATGAAGCTCAAAAACATTCCAAGCGAGGGGGGCCTGGGTGGCTCAGTTGGTTAAGTGTCTGACTATTGGTTTTGGCTCAGGTCATGATCTCATGGGTTGTGAGATCAAGCCTTGCAACAGGCTCTGTGCTCAGCAGGGAGTCTGCTTGAAGATTCTCTCACTCTGCCCCTCTCCCTACTCATGCACTCATATGCACATGCTCTCTCTCTCTCAAATAAATAAATAAATCTTCAAACAAAACAAAACATACTAAGCAAAAGAACCCAGACATGAGAGACTATTTATGTTTCCATTTATATGAAATTTCTAAAAAATAAAAGAAACTCTTGCATAGACAGAAACAAGATCAGTGGTTCTCTGAAACAGGTAGAGGGATGTGGAGGGGGGGAGGGGGGTTGCTTTTATAGTTTGTGCTGCTGTGACTTATTTGAGAAATCTTTGCCAAACCAAGGCCACTAAGATTTTCTCCTATGTTTTCTCCTGGAAGTTTTGCAGTTTTAGTTCTTTCATTTGGATCTCTGATCCATTTAATTTATGCCTATGGTGCAAGATACAGATTGAAGTTCATTTTTTTTACTGTGAATCCATATCCAGCTGTTTCAGCACCATTTGTTGAAAAGACTAGTTTTTGATCTACTGAATTGCCTTTGTATTTTGTCAAAAAATCAATCTACCATATATATGTGGATTTTTTCCTGGACTCTGTTCTGTTCCATTAATCCATTTGTCTTGATTATACTGTCTTGATTATTCCTGATTTATAATAAGATTTGAGATCAAGTAGTATAAATCAGGTACTATAAGTCCTCCAACCGTTTTTAGAAAGTTGTTTTGGCTATTTTAGATCCTCTTCATATTCATATAAATTTTGCAATAAACTTATCAATCTCTACCCCAAAAATTCTTATAAAAAGTTTGTTATGATTTTGTTAAATCTATAGATCAATTTGGGGATAAGTGCCACTGTAATTTCATAATCAAATTACTTAAACAATTTAAAAAATCTCATAAGCAGCTAGAGAAAAAGGATACCTTACAGAGTAACAAAGATAAGAATGACAGCCAACTCACTTCTCAGTATGAATGAAAGCCACAAAGACTAGAGCAATATCCAGCTGGATTTTGTAAATGGAGTCAGAATCTAATAGACAAATGTGATCTATTTACATTTATGTTGTGTACTGATACATTGGATTTTTTTTTCTATTATCTTATTCTGTGTTTTCCATTTACTGTGGTCTCTCCCCTCTCCCTGACCTCCACCTCATTTTGCCAGTCTTAGTGCTATCATTATTATTTACAGTAAGTGCTGATGAAGATAACCAATGTATTTGCCATTGCTTCTTTTTTTTTTTTTTTTAAAGATTTTATTTATTTATTTGACAGAGAGAGAAACACAGTGAGAAAGGGAACACAAGCAGGGGCAGAGGGAGAGGAGAAGCAGGCTTCCCGCAGAGCAGGGAGCCCGATGCCGGGCTCGATCCCAGGACCCTGGGATCATGACCTGAGCCGAAGGCAGACGCTTAATGACTGAGCCACCCAGGCGCCCCTTACCATTGCTTCTTGCATACCACTAAAATCTATTCTTCCTATATAGTACATTTTATTTTATTTTATTTTGAAGATTTTATTTATTTGACACAGAGAGAGAGAGAGAGATAGTGAGAGAGGGAACACAAGCAGGGGGAGTGGGAGAGGGAGAAGCAGGCTTCCTGCTGAGCAGGGAGCCCGATGTGGGGCTCTATCCCAGGACCCTGAGACCACGACCTGAGCCGAAGGCAGACGCTTAACGACTGAGCCACCCAGGCGCCCCTCTATAGTACATTTTAACCAGTTATTTCAAGCATGTCTGTAAATAGTAAACTTGCTTTTCTGAAAGCATCTTTATTTTGCTCTCAGTCTTGAGTGATGGTGTCACTGGATAAAATTCTGGGGACACAGTTTTTTTCCCCCTCAGAACTTTGAAATATCACTCCATTGTCATTTGACTTCTGTTCTTAAGTCTTCTCCAGTATGATTGCCATTCTCTGATACATAATCTGGTGGCTCTCAGGACTTTTTTTTTCTTTGTTTTTGATATTTGCTATCTCATTATGATATGTTTCATTGGGATTATGTTTTTATTTTTCCTGCTTAGGTCCTGATGTTGCAGGCTTGCAGGGTTCTTGTCTCATGGAGCTGAAGAAGGAATCTCACGGACACAAGAGGGTGAAGTGAAGTGAAAGTTATATTAAGTGAAGGTGAGAACATAAAGGAAAAAAAAAGCTCTCTAGAGTGAGACGGGTCCCAAATGGGTTGCCACTGAGGGCTTTTAATGGAAGTCTTTCATTGAGAACTGACTGGGAAGCTTGTGGCCTTGAGATTCTTGTACCTTCTTGGTTAGTTCCCTTATCTCTTGTTCTGCTCTGTCTCAGCGTCTCCACCTGCCAGGAGTAGTTTCGAAGCCCTGTCAGGGGAGTCAGGGGCCTCCTATCTCTCCTGACTATACCTTAACCCCTTCTCTATTCATGGGACAGGACCTGTGGGCAGAAAGAGCTACACTGGGATTGTGAGGAGTGACTAATTGTGTACTTTTTAATTAGTGGGGATGAGGGATAGTACCAGTCTCCAAGGAATCTGGAAGCAAGTCTTTCAGGACCTTGAGGGATCAGCTGCTGCCAAGATAAGGTTCCTTTTAAACATTAAGCCACTAAGGCAGCTACGAGTTCCTCAAGGAAGGTCATGCCCTGCATGTTTCAGGTATCTGTCAGTGGGCTGCAAGCTGTAAAGAGATTTTAATTTAAGCTACATTTCTTTTGCCTTTGTTTTCCACATCACTGATATGTTCCTTTAAACCAAAGACAGATTCCTTTTTTAATTCGGGGAATTTTCAGCCTTTAACTTTTCATACCACCACCTCCTCTATTTTTTTCTGTTGATTTTTTTGGTAATTTTTACCAGACATATTTTGGGATTTCTCATTCTGTCCTTTATGTATCTTAGCCTCTCTTTTCTTTTCTTTTTAAGATTTTATTTATATTTTTGTGAGAGAGAGAGAGCACAAGCAGGGGAAGCTGCAGGCAGAGGGAGAAGCAGGCTCCTCAATGAGCAGGGAGCCTGATACAGGACTCGATCCCAGGACCCCAGGATCATGACCTGAGCCAAAGGCAGACACTTAACTGACTGAGCCACCCAGGCGTCCTGCCTCTCTTTTCTATTTTCATCCTATGCTGCAAGGTTTTTTTTTAAGATTTATATTTCAATTCACTAATTTTCTATTTGCCTGGGTCTCATAGGCTGTTTTCCCACCTATGACACTTAAAAAAAAAGTAATCTCTACACCCAATCTGGGGCTCTAACTCACGACTGGAAGATCAAGAGTGGGCTGCTCTACTGACTGAGCCAGCCCGGTGCCCCCGTACTACACTTTTAATTTCAGTAATTATACTGTCCCCTCTTTTTAAGTAGGCTCCACGCCCAGCATGGAGCCCAACGTGGGGCCCAAACTCATGACCCTGAGATCAAGACCTGAGCTGAGATCAAGAGTCTGATGCTCAACTGACTGAGCCACCCAGGTGCCCCTCAATAATTATACCTTTTATTTCTACAATGTATATATAGTTTCCTTTCAAAAATATGTTCTTCCCATATTACCCTGTACTTGACTTACAGTTTGTATACCTTCTTTTATCTCTAAATATTTTAAACAAACTTATTTTATAACCTCTTTCAGCTTAACCTATTACCTTTAGTTTTGGGGAGTGCAAATTCTCCTGTTTGATGTTCCTTGTGACTCCCTCTCTTTGTAAGGTCTATATATTTTTCTTGTGAATTTATCTTCAGTTGAGTGTATCCAGACTGCCATGTAACCAGGAGTGTCTTAGTCAGCCTGGGTGGCTTCCCATAGAAATTTATTTTCTCACAGTTCTGGAGGCTAGAAGTCCAAGATCAAGGTGTTGCTGGCAGGTTTGGTTTCTCCTGAGGCCTCTGTCCTTGCCTCGAAGCTGGCCCTTTTCACTCCATCCCCACATGGTCTTTCCTGTGTGTGTGCATCCTGGTGTCTCTTCCTCCTCTCAGAGAGACTCCAGTCCTACTGGATCGGGGCTCCACCCTTATGACCTCGTTGAACGTTAATTACCTCTTTAAAGGCCCTGTCTTTAATTACAATCACACTAGGGGCTTGAGCTTCAATGTATGAATTGTGGGGGTTATAATTCAGTTCATCACAAGGGGTAAAGAAATGTCTCTAAGAACAGATTTACAGGGCCTCCTCTGTGTTTCTAGTGACTTCACCCATTTCAGAATTTTTATATTAATTTCTTAGCACGAGGATTGTCTCACCATATTCAAATTGTAAATTCAGACCTCACACATCTATTTTGATATATTGTGGGTGGCTCTTTTGGTCCAAGGATCAGAGTAGGTGGCTATCTTCTTGTTTCTTCTCCAGGCACATAGGAAGAGATTTTCTACTCATAAGTTCATGAAAGAAATGAAAATTTGAGATTCTTGACATTATTCACAACCATGCTATCCCCATGGTTTGGGAACTAAATCTTCTGTCTCAGTAAGTGTGTTAAAACCTCAACTCCCGGGACGCCTGGGTGGCTCAGATGGTTAAGCGTCTGCCTTCGGCTCGGGTCATGATCCCAGGGTCCTGGGATCGAGCCCCACATCGGGCTCCTGGCTAAGCGGGGAGCCTGCTTCTCCCTCTGCCTCTCCCCCTGCTCATGCTCTCTCTCTATCTCTGTGTCTCAAATGAATGAATAAAATCTTAAAAAAAAAAACAAAAACCTCAACTCCCAGCTGGTAAGACCTTTATTTACCCCCAGGCCATGCTGCTTCTGCTCTTCATTACCACTCTGGCTTTGGTTTCCTTTATATATTGGACCAGTTTCTGAAATCTTGTAAACTGGGCTACCCATTTAAGTCTGTTCTTAGGGGGTTATATATGTTTAAAGAAAGATGGTGGGAGAGGGCAGTGAATCTCTTCCATGCCCACCCAGTCTACTATATCGACCCAAAATCATAATTCTGGAAGGCCCCCATCTTCATTAGTTCCCTTTAATGGCCAGTAACAGTCCTTTAATTTCAAAGCTTATGTTCTCTATTTTACACCGTACTACCTTGTTTTCCTAATTGAGAGACATCTTTAAATCTGAGCTTATAAAAGATTATTGATGGTCACATTCTTCATGATTATAATTTTACATTCTATCTAGTCCTCCTCTCTGAGAAGATCTATCAGGTTCTTCACTACACTTGCCTTCTATGGGAAATGGACACCCCCCCCCCCCCATCAGTGACCTTAAAATTATAAGCCCAACAAAAATAATTGCCACCAGAGGAAAGGATTTTATTCCCTCTGTGACCATAAAAATGTGACTGGTCATGTTTCTGTAAAAGAGGAAGGAATATACACCAAACCCTGTATATTTTCTCTGAGGTGATTTCATAGGTCAAGGGCATCCTGAAAAGTTTTGGCAAAGCATTGCTACAATGGAGACTGCACCATCTCATGCTAACAAAACTCCTCAAACTCACATTTCCTTTCTTTTCTGGGTAGACTCTCAGTGAAGTCTCCAGAGGGCTCTGTACTGATAGCAACAATGAGCTGATCATGATGGAAAAGCCACTCCCAACGGGATTTGCATAATAGACACTTCACAATAGAGGAAGATATAACAATAATTATAAAAGTGGGAAAAGGGCCAAGAGCTAATGGATTTCTTAGCTCCATTTTCAGCAACCCAGGTAGAATTATGTTTTAAGAAATCTCATTCCATGGAATTTAAAGATCTGCTGATTTCAACATTTGGGGTCTCCTGCATTTGTTCTAATCAGTTCACTATGAGGAAAAAAAGAGGAAAAGATGACATTTTCCTCCATGCAAATTACTTAAACTGGAAAAGGTTCATTTAGAAACTAAGAAAGATTCTACTGCTTACAGACTTAGCATAACAAACATCTATTGCATTCATATGGAAAGCTATTGGAAATTATGGCCTTAAAGTCATTCTGAATGTAGCCAGAAGTGACAAAAATGCTGTAGGTGAACTTAACTACAAACACAGATTGCTTTTATGAGGTTCTGTGCAATTCTGTTATATTCTTTGCTCAGCTCTTCCCACAAAAGAATTGGAGAGTCGCTGTTGCCCCTGGACTGAATCTCTAAATCGACCTGTGGTTCTCCGCCATCTTGTCAGAACAACAATAAGGTTAATAACTGTTTTGATGACTAGGATGGATGGCCAAAGTCCTAGCTCAATCTCAGGTTTCCTGTATCACCTTTCCTTACCCTCTCCAAGTTTATTCGCTTGTCTTTAAATAGTCTAACAAAAATATGAGCCAGCTACATTAGCCAAAGAGCTCATGTTGGGGAAAATCCAACCCCAAACAAGATATAATGAAGCAGAATTCACTGAAGTCACTCAACAGGTGCACAAGAGCTGTCACAGAGGATTAGCAGCTATGAGGTTGAGGGGACTAGGCACTAATCTGGGATTCTAGAAACTTGGGCTGCCACCAGATAATACCTGTCTCACCCTATCTATACTAGTTAAAATGCTTTTAAGCAGCACAGATACAGAGGCATCTGCAGAATGAGGGCATCCAGCCATCTGTTACCATTCTTGATCCTCTGAATACAACCTTCTTGTGAGCTCCCCTGAAGCCATGCAGTCAGGCAGCCTGCATCAAAGGGGTGGGGCTGGCAGGAAGAAGGGGGCAAGAAAAGTGGTTTCCAGAGTGGTCTGGATACCTCTGTGCATATACAATGAGTACTTTGGGCAATTTTATACAAAGCAAGTTAATACTATGCTTCATTTTCCTGAAGAGGGAGGCCAAATATATTATTGGTCTGGATATGTTTTATCTGCCTTTGGCCCTAAGTTGTTTATTCATTTATTCGTCTATCCATTTAGCTATCCAGCCAATATTTATTGAATACTTATTGTATGTCATGCTCCATTCTAGGTGCTGGGGAGGCAGATATTGAAATAAAAGATACTAAAAAAAAAAATGCTATTAAGAAAAATAAAGCAAGAAAAAAAAATGCTATTAAGAAAAATAAAGCAAGAAAAATAAAGCAAGGGCAGCAAATAACAGGGATTATATCCCCAAATAAAGGGGTGATTTTTATTTAGAGGAATATAATGTAAATAATAGATTTGCATAATAGCTGTTAGAAAAATACTGTGTTTTTATACTCAAGTGTCCTGTTTTGTTTTATTTTAGATTGACTTACATCATTTATTACATTTTGGTCCTATACAATTCCACAAAGATAATTTATATATCCTTCCAAAAGTAGGCTTACAAGTTAAGTTATAATATACTATTATCTTATTTGAGATCATTAAAACTCAAAGATGAAATGATATTCTGATTTCATGACTAGGACCAAGGTTTGAAAAGCAATATAATCACTGTCCCAACTATACCACTCTAGCTTTTCTCATGTAAGCTAATTAAGATCTTAAAAAAAAATCCAGTATGATTAACATACAGTATCATATTAGTTTCAGGTGTGGTGCTCAACTTTAAATCTTTCATTCCAATAATCATTCTATGAAAGAACCAGTTTCTTCTATGATTAAAAAAAAACCACACTATTTTCTAGGATAGTGTATTTATATGTAAAGGTGTATGTTATGTTAGCTATTAATTAAACAATTAACTTCGCAGTTGTCACAGGTTTTTTTGTTTTTTTGTTTTTTTGTTTTTTTCAGAAATAGACGCCAAGATGGAGTTTGATGTGTATGGTGTTTATTGGAGATCATCTGTGGAAAGGGAGGTGAAGGAAGTGGGATTTCTTCATGGGAAAGATCCAATTACCATGCAGGCCAACAATAGGAACCCTTTGGAGAGCTCTGGAGAAGAAATGGCCTGTCAGAGTGCTCCCATGTTGGGCTGAAATGGCTGGGCCTTTATCTCCTACCACAACCAGTCAATGGATATGGGTCCCCCAGGAGGAGCATGTTCTTGGGCAAGTCAGCTCTCTGCCACTGAGGCAAGAAGCAGCTGGTGATTGTCTTTCCTTGAAAGGGTTGCAGGCACTGCGTCTCCATGTCCACCACACAAAGATATCTATATACTTGCAGGCCAATTGGGAGAAATATTCGTAACACAATAATAGGCAGAAAGTCACCAAGTCTGGGTAATTATGAATTAAGTTGCTATAAACATCCATGTGTAGGTTTTTATGTAGAAATAAGTTTTCAACTCCTTGAGTCAACACCAAGCAGTGCTGTTGCTGAATCATAGGGTAGGGGTCTGTTTAGTTTTGTAAGAAATCCCAAACTGTTTTCCAAAGTGGTTGTGTCATTTTGCATTCCCACCAGCACTGAATGAGAGTTCCAGTTTCTCCACATCTTTGCCAGCATTTGGCCTTATCAGTGGTCTGGATCTGAGCTATTCTAATAGGTGAGGGGTAGCTTAAGTAATTTCAAATTAATTTTTTATGAAGCTCTCTGCTCACATATTTGAAAGAAGTCTTAATTATGAGTTTTGAATAATGAAGGACAGAGGAAATGAAACTGTTTCAATAGAACCCATTTCTGAGTAACACTGCTAGGTCTATCATTGACCAAAATTCGTCAAAGATTCATGTTTCCAGGGCGCCTGGGTGGCTCAGATGGTTGGGCGTCTGCCTTCGGCTCAGGTCATGATCCCGGGGTCCTGGGATCGAGTCCTGCATCGGGCTCCCTGCTTGGCGGGGAGCCTGCTTCTCCCTCTGCCTCACTCTCTCTCTGTCTCTTACAAATAAATAAAATCTTTAAAAAAAAAAAAAAAGATTCATGTTTCCATGTGGTTCAAAAACTGCTTTTTTATTATGTTTGATAAGTGATAGTTAAAAACAAAATACTCAACCAAATGATAAGAAAATACCATTTCTTAATTTTGGCAGCAATACACAAATGTTTGTACGCTGCCATTGTTTTAAATTCAAGTACTAAAATAATTCTAAAGTGGCTTGCCAAATGACTAATTAATAAAGAGAAGGTGCTTCTGGTACAGATTAGGTAAATGTAGTTTAAAATCCTTCATCTTCAGTGTTTTAAAAAATACCTTCAATTTGACAGAATTCTTTGGGGGTGCAGGTAGTATCTGAAATATAAAAAAGTATAGCAAGGTATAGTTCTAGTATGATTGTTGAAGTCTAGGGACGGTGGGTCTGCCCGAAGCAGGAGTGGGATGGGGGAGCTATAGGATCTACACCAACCTGGGTTTTGAAGGAGGAAAAGAATCCTTCGTTTTCTTTCTATGCCAGCACCCATGGTAGAGGAGAAAATCCAGGATTTGGGATTCTTGCTCCCCTTTACTGACTTCTATACTGAACATGAAAAAGTTGCTTGTAGAACTTTAAAAGCATCTCTGGTATTCCTTAGGGGGAAAAAATTACTCTTTTCTAGATTTTTTTCCCTAAATAGGGCAGATCTGCAAAGATGGAAAGACGAGGAAATGCTAAAAATAACTTCCCCAACTAGTGGTAGCCAAACACATATGGGAAGACAGAAATAGTTTTCGATGGCCCAAAGCAAAACAGTGATGCAAGATGAACTCCCCAAGTGCAGGGGGTAATTAGAAACAGCCACGAAAATGTACTCAGGATGCTGTGGGAACAGTTGCTGAATGTGGAGGGAGGTGATGATGGTCTTGCAACTTCTTGGAACCTGTGGACTTTGAGGAACTGACTCTGAAAATATTCATTCCTGTCATTTTTCACAAAGGCACGGGTCCTGGGCTCCTTCTTGGAAAGTCAGAAATTCCGGATCTTCTAACAGCAATTCTGCGGAGGGGAGTGTGATCTGCATTGCACATTTCGTGAAGCCCAGTGGCAAATGGCTCTGTGGCTGCTTCTCAGCTGAGGGATTTTGTTTTTGACTCGGGCATGTGGAGAAGAGCCACCTGTGGCCCGTGGGCAGCGATGAGAGGGCAGGAGAGCCTGCCAACATCAGCATCACTCTGGGCTTTGGCCCAACTGACCAGCCGGTTTCCCTGCCTCGGAAATTCGGGCTGCCGCGTAGCCAGCTGGCTAGGTGCTCCTGCCAGGGCTGCCTCCCCGGGTGGGGAGGGTCAACAGCTATGACCACAGGGGCCGCCGGACCCACCATGACGGGCGACAGGGAACCTGATCTGATCGGAAGGGCAGCTCCTCCATGTTGCTGCCAATTTCCCTTTGTCATTGGCTTCCATGTCCGTTAATTATTCCAGATAGTCACATTCTCTTCCCTCTTCCCTCGTCTCAGTACAGATATTCAGTCAGCGTATACCTGATGAGAGCAGTGTTTGATAAAATATTATATTTCTTTATACTTGTCAGCAGTCAGTGCCAGAGCCCCAGACTTACCACTGGGCACCTCTCCAGGGCCCCCCTAGCCCTCCCCAGGGTCTGAGGGGTGAAGGGCTCATGCTTTCAGGAGTACAGCACTGTCTAAAGATTGACCTGGATCCACCCCACGCTGTTGTTCAATGTTGTGAACTGAACCTGTGCGCGCACCTGTTCTTTCTTTTTCTTTCTCCCTTTGACCTTAATTTCCTACCTTTGACCTCCAATTCTGCTTTTGGCCATTCCCTTATTCTACGATCCCTCAAACAACCTACAGGCCAGTCTCTTTTGTTCCAGAACCCTGGGCTGGTTCTCCTTTCCCATGCTGAAGAATGGCCCACCTTCCTCTGCTTTGGTCCTGGCAGGTGAGATCAATAACTGGACAGTGCTCACCTCCCTGAAAAGGAATCTGATCAGAGAAGGGGGAGGACTCTGGACACATCACATAGGCA
Source organism: Phoca vitulina (assembly GCF_004348235.1). NCBI lineage: Eukaryota > Metazoa > Chordata > Mammalia > Carnivora > Phocidae > Phoca > Phoca vitulina. The sequence goes on from NW_022589808.1 coordinate 1,476,914, forward strand.
GCCGGTCACTTACACCACAGCCAGACTTCCCAGGTTTTTGGGAATTGTTTTCTTGGATGCCTCTATTCAGCTGGCTCAAGGGTAGAGCCTCCAGACTGACCTCTTTGCTCCCTGCCTGCTAATCCGTTTATCAAAAAAAAAAAAAAAAAAAAAAAAGTAAACCAAGCCTCACTGTTCCCAGATAAGCCTGCTTTCAGACAGTCTTCAGCTCCCCCTTCTCCTCTGTTGCGTCTCAATTATAAATCCTACTTTGCGTTTGTCCCGGGCAACACTCCCATTCACTCTCCTCCCTCCCATGAGAGCATAGTTGTAAGCAGACAACCAGCTAAAGGTTATTCTGATGCCAGGCATCCTCAGGTCTCTCCTTGGGAAACCTGAACTCAGAACTAACAATCCTGTAGTCATCGAAGGAGCTGCAATTTCACAAGTTACATGGATGGACACACGCCTTTCCTGAGTACCCACCACATATGAGATTCGGTGTGCACAAAGATGACATGTTGGGGGACAACATCCTTCGTGGGGTTTGGGTTTCTGGTTTAGAGAAAGAAGAAATACAACTTGCAGGGAGAGGGAGTGAAAAATGACATGAAGGAGTCCGAAAGGAATGGTGGCAGAGGATGGAGACACCACTTTGGCTGGGGGACTCCCAGGGCCTGTGTTGGGAGGAAGGTCCTAGGCCTGGGGAGGAGGCAGCTGGGTTTGAATCTCGGCTTTGCCAAGGTGTGTGCCCCCACCATGCCTCAGTTTCCCCAACTGTGAGATGGGAGTAATCATACTACCTCATAGGGCCATCATGAGAATTACGTGAGACAATGCTCATCAGGCCCCTGGCACGTGGTAAATGGGGAATTAGCAGAAGCTATTGCTGTGTGAGCTTCATGGAGGAGACAGCACCCGGCCTGACCCTAAAGCCAAGGCACATGTGGACATATGCCCAGGACAGTTCATGGTGGAGTCAGGGACTCAGAGACAAACAAGACCTGGTTCTTACTAGCAAAGGGCTTCTAAAGAACTGACAAATCCCATTCTTTTGGGCTGAGAAGATAAGTGATGCCAACCCTTAGTGATACCATTTTTTAATAATAGCCACTAAAGAAAGCTGCTAATGAAAAAGACAAAGTACGCAGGCGTACACTGTAGCAAAGACCCTCAACTCAAGGGGCTAAAAGTGACATTCTGGAGGAATGACAGATTTTCCCGGAGACGGGTATTCCTCCCCATGATGGCTAGGGGGCGATGGAAGCACGCAAAAGCAGGGAGAATGTTCGCTGTGCAGCTGACAGGCCAGCCCTGGGCCTTGCTCTGCTCACCTATAGCGAGCGTCCAACACCCCCCCCCCCCCCCCCCCCCGCCAAATACCCCATGGGCTCACACTCTCACCCCTTCCTGCCTTCTCTCTCCAAATATTTCCTGAAAGACTAATATGTCTCAGGCCAGCATAGGTACCTAGCAGCAGAAATGTATGAAAAACTCTATAGATATAAATACTGAGTCTTAAATGTGGTATTAATTGTTAGGTTGCCATGTCCGAGAAATGCATATCTGTTAAGATGAGGTTTCATTTGAACACTTGAAGCCTCCTTTAAAACTCATACCTGTCTAAAGACTGTTCAAAGTTTTGGGGACTACACTCAATTTGAGGAGAAAAGCCCCAACTCAGCAGTGAAGTCTGGAGAGGGTATGGCTTTGCCATCATCGAGTCTGGGTTCAGCTCTGAGCTGCAGCACGATCAGTGGTATGAGCCCAGATGAGTTAATCTCTCCAAGGCACAGGTTCTATGGCTCTAAAAGGTAATGCATAATTGTATGTTTGCAGTATGCGGCATTCAGTAGGCGTTCAGCAGGTGTTAGTTCCCGAGTCTCTGCTCTCTAGGAGGAAGAGGAAGGAGGGAAGTGTGGATCCACATACTCCACGTCCTTGGCTGGGGACACGGCCACTGCACAAGAGGCATTGTCTATATGGGCACACGCAGGGAACATCAGTTAATTCAAATGCCCCCAAACACTTGAAATCATAGGGAAGGAAATTGAGATAGTCTGAAATATGCTTATTACAAAGTGAGGAGAAGAGTTTAGTCCGACAGACATGTCTTGAGCGCTCCATCCGTGTGGGGCAGGGGGTCAGGGAAGGGGAGATCAAGACAAGACCAGGTGGGAATCTTGCCAAATGCGGAAGCTTCAGGAGCAATGGTATGACACCTGGGTAAAGACAGTGAGGAGAGGGGCGGAGAGGGAGAGAGAAAAGCCGCAGAATGAGGATGTCTGCCCCCCTGCTTCACATGGCTTTATTAATAGCTTGTGTCAGCTGGTTTCTGGGTAATTGGGTTTGATGGCTCAGCCTGGATTTGATTGACATGTGTGCTGAGAGGGGCTCCTGGGGGAAATCTTGAATTTGATTTAATCACGCTGAATTTTACATGTCATAAAGTATTTTATGAACTGCAAGTGCCCTGGATGATGGCAGAAAATGTTTATTTTGGGGATATGAAGTTTGCTATTAGAACGGGGGTGTGATGTGCAAGAAGGGGCTTGGGTTCAGGACTCTCACGCTTGACTGTGACTCCAGTTTTGCTCCTTATGACTCATTAGACATGCACCTGATGACTTCTAAGACAGAGCTTGTTGCAGAGTTCCAGGGTGGTCCCCCAAATTCCTGTCCCTGAGATGCACGTCTTGGATAATCCCCTCCCCCAAATGTGGTGGGACCTTTGAATATCGTGGGATAGCATGTTCATGATTCTCTTATATGGTATGACAAAGGTGAGGGGAGTTTGCTGAAGTAATCGAGGTACCAAGTCAGTTAATGTTGAGTTACTAAAAGGGAGATTATCCTGGGTGGGCCTGACCTAATCAGGCATACTTTTGAAAAGAGGGTCGAGAGGTCAGAGACAGAAGTCAGGAGGATTTTCCTGATGGCCTTGAAGAAGCAGACTGCCATGTTGTGGAGAAGACCACGTGCCAGAGGACGACCCCAACGGGAGGTCAGCAAAAAGGTAGGGACCGAGTGCAGCCACCATAGGGAACTTTGGCTATCATTTCAGGGAAGGCTGTCTTGGAGGACCACAAGCCGTGGGCTTGATGAGATGAGATCACAGCCCAGCTGACATTTTGACTGCAGCCTTGTGAGGCCCTGAACAGAGGACCCACGAAGCCATGCTGGAGTCTTCATCCATGGAAGCCTCGAAATTTATGGTAATATTTTCCTCAGCAATAGAAATGAACTCAGAACTCACATTACCTACTTTACGGGGCTGTTGTGGAGATTAGGGAAGAGGTCTGCAGAGCACCTGGCATGTCAGAGATCACTAGTTAATGATAGCTTTTAGTCCTGTAATCAGTAATTATCCCATTGTTTTTAAGGGAACATAAATCTCTCCTTTTTGAATGGATCTGGTGAGGTGCTAAGAAATACTGAGAGGGTTGAATGACATGATGTGTGTACCACGCTCCTAGGGTAGTACACAGTACACAGTACGTGATGGCAATGATGATGGCGATAACGACCATCCTGACTCACAGTGATGGTGACTTTTATCCTGGTGAGAATCCGGTATATTTCTCAATAACACACAGATCTCTTCTTCCTCCTTAAAACCACTTTTGACTCGCTTCACTTAAGCTAATTAGCTTTTCTGGCAGAAGTACCAGAGACCATTACTGAACCATCCACTGAGTAGACATGAACCTTAGACATAATCTGGTCTGACTTCTTCAGTTTACAAAAACACCTTGAATATGAAGCGGGCTTTTTCAATGCCACAAAGTGAATTAATAGCGGAATCAGGAATAGAATTCAGGTATGTGGATGCCAAGGTCATTCCCCCAGAATCATGTATTCATTTCTTTTCTGAAAATTGCCCTCTAGTTAAGACACAGTGCCATTTCAACTCACAAATTATCAGCATTCCCTTGTAAAACTCACCCCGCACATAATTTATCAGTTGTGAATGTTCATTTCCAGCTACCTCTCCTGAAGAATTTGTTATTGATCTTGATTCATTGAATTAACATTTATTGAGGGCCTTCTATGTGCTATATTTAGAATCAAGCTTGTTAACCTGTAGTCCCAAGTCACACTAAAATTACACCCCAAGTTCCTTGTAAGCCTATTTGCCATAACGACCCTCTAAGTGGGTGCTGCTGTGACTACCATTTTATAGGTGAAGACATTGAAAACTAAAGAGGTCCAAGGGGTGGTTGCCAGAGGGAAGGGGGCTGGAGGGCTGGGTGAAATAGACACAGAGGTACAGACTTCCAGTTATACTATGAATAAGTCACGGAGACAAAAAGTACAGCATAGGGAACGTAGTCAATACTATTGTCATATCCTTGTATGCCGACAGATGGTGACTACACTTACTGAGTAATGAATAGAATCGATGCATTAATATATTGTGCGCCTGAAACTAATATAACATTGTATGTTAATTATACTTCAATACGAAAATAGATAATAAAACACCATGTCTCAAATTAGTGAGAAAAGAAAAAAGAGGTTCAGGGGTTTGCAGGGCCAAACAACTAGTAAGTGATGGAGTTGGGATTTATACTGGCTGCCACTTTGAACTTCTTTCCACTTTTAACTAGACTGCTTCCCAGAAGCTGGTTTGGCCAAATAATAATAATAAAATGAGTCGGACAAGTCAAGAACTGCCCCCCTCCCGCCTTCATCCCCATCACTGGGGCTCTGCTGGATCTGGGATGATGCTCAGGCACGGATTCTGAGGACTGACCGCACGAAAGCTCCCAGCACGGACAGTGAGGGAGGAGGAAAGGTTGAATGGTTCTCCTGATTTTTTGGTCCCTTCTCAGCAGAATTCTCCTTTTTCCTCGGCAGACGTCTGAGAGACTCGGTCAGACGCTGACAGGGGCCGAGATCCTGACGATGGTACCCCACATTTCTCATTAATGACCCTGTCTCTCCAGGGCCTGAGCCTGCCACCTACCTGTAAGGAGGGCGGCCTGCAGGAGGTGACCAAACTCTGGCTCTGTGGCTGGGGTAAGCTCATGAGCAGGGACAGGTGCTTCTTCACGCTTCCCATATTTGTAGTGAGAACAAGGGGAAGGCCACTGAAGATGGAGGATAAATCTAAATCTAAAGCCCTGTCATTTTTTTGTTTTGTTTTGTTTTGTTTTAACATTTTATTTTATTTTATTTGACAGAGAGAGAGAGTGCACACACAAGCAGGGGGAGCGGGAGAGGGAGAAGCAGTTTCCCAGGACTCTGGGATCATGACCTGTGCTGAAGGCAGATGCTTAATTGACTGAGCCACCCAGGTGCCCCTGAAGCCCTGAGGTTTATAAACCTCTCCCTCCCGCCACAAGGCCTGTCCCCATGGGCATTGCCTGCAAACCCTAGGTTTAGGGATCTCAACATGCAGGAACAGAGAGAGAGCAAGAGTGAGGTCGGTTGAGACAGTCTTGTTCTGCTAAGTTGGGGTGGCAAACTGCGTGTTGAGAAATGCAAAGCGACGGAGTGCCCTCTGCCAGAGCACAGACACATGAATGTTCCCACAGGCCAGGTAGGGGGAGACAGATCAGGTTGGGGGCAAAAAAAAAAAAAAAAAAAAAGAGCTCTAACTTAAAAAATGTAGCTCAGGATCAGCACCAGGACAGGGTTAATGCCAGAATCCAACTGCAGCTTGATATTTTCACAGTTTTCCATAGGTGCTGGGTTTCCCCCCATATATATCGGTTTTAACTATTTAACTATTGACTATTGACAAATGGTGGTTTGTTTTTTCCATTAGTTCTTTTAAAATAATCCCCATGTTGTTTTCCACAAACACCGTGTCTGAAGAACCTGTGCAGCACATCATGTCGTTGATATGCCCCCCAAGCACTGTAAGTTGAGTGGTACACAGTGTAAGAGGGTCCTGCCGCAATCTACAAAACACGAAATTAACTTTAAGATGTTACCGAACTTATTGTAGCTTCTTGCCCGTAAGTATTTTGAAAATAAATGATGCAAGTACTATTCATGAGGTCTATAAACCTTTTTGATGTGATGACAGTCTTTTCCATTTTATGGACAAGGCAGGGAGGCCTGGTGGGGTTAAGTCACATGCTTGAAAAGATGGGAAGCCATGCCTCATGGGTGGAGTCGAGGGGGCTCTCCTGACCCAGTGGGTTGCTGTTTGGGCAGCTACCACGCCGCCACCAGTAACCTAAAATTAGGATGAATTTGTACTTCCATGCCGTGGTTCCTTAGCAGCTGTGCACCTCCAGGATCGGCTCCCCCTGCAGCATCTGATATAGCTGATCCCCTTCCCAGGCCCACTTGTTACCCAGGGAAGCCATGAAAAGCATTGTTTTTAGAGACACAATTAAAATGCGCTTATAGGGGTGCCTGGGTGGCTCAGTCAGTTAAGCGTCTGCCTGCCTTTGGCTCAGGTCATGATCTCAGGGTCCTGGGATGGATCCCTGCATCGGACACCTTGCTCAGCGGGGAGCCCGCTTCTCCCTCTCCCTTTGCCTCTGCCTCTCCCCCTGCTTATACTCTGTCTCTCTCTCTCTCTCAGATAAATAAATAAATAAATCTTAATAAAATAAAATGCACTTGGGGCACCTGGGTGGCTCAGTTGGTTAAGCATCCGTGTTTGGCCTAGGTCATGATCCCAGGGTCCTGGGATCGAGCCCCACATCGGGCTCCTTGCTCAGCAGGGAGTCTGCTTCTCCCTCTGCTTCTCCCCCAACTCATGCTCACTCTCTCTCTCTCTCTCAAATAAATAAATAAAATCTTTAAAAAATATTTTAAAAAAATAAAATGCACTTATAAAATTTGTTATACAAATACATAGAAATATATCTCTATGCGAATGTTCGATTGATTAGTTCCCTACGATATGTGTGAGAAGTAAACAGCTAGGTAAGAAACCACCAACATTTTAGCATTAAGCCTACAGAGCCTGTGCCCAGCAGGGTGCTGTGAGGCATAAGCTGGCCTGACCTAACCACAGGAGTGATTAATCCCGTATTCCTTCTGCTCCCAGGCTGTAGCTTCCCCCTCTCCAGTGCAAGCGGCTTCTCCTCCTCCCCATAGAGTCCGTGAGACTGAGCAGGCCCTTGATGTTCACTGAGGTCCCCTCAGTCCTGCCTGGTGACTGGAAGTCTCAGTTTTGGGAGGGGAGACTTGGCATTTCATGAAACAAACCATTGCTGAGCATCTCTCTGGGCAGAGCCACATGGAAGTAAAGTCCGGAAGCCCGCTAATACTTGGGGCCTGTGCCTCTCTCCCTTCCACCTGCTCTTGCCCTCGGGCTCCTGTGCTCTTCTTCCCTCCTCATTTCCCCTTCTCTGTGGCACAGGAGTAAAAGAACAGTGTTCAGTCTCTACTTTTTCCATCTCAAGGGTATCTGCTTTCACAACTTTTTCTATTGCCATGGATCAAAATGTCCTTGCTTCTACTTGAAGTAGATCTAGGCTCAGTGGTGCCAGTGGGAGAGAGAACATAAGCTCCATACATCACCCGCTTACTAACTTTCTCTTCCTGTGTGTACCGGTTTCCCCTTACCGTGTGCAAAACTCAAGTTTTGCCTTGCCTATGATGACTTTGTGGGCGCTCCTGTGTCCCGAGTGTGTCCGCAGCACTACCTCATTCCACCGTGGCTGTGACCCTAGGAGGCCCGTATTAGTCCCATTTCATGGGAAAGGCAGGGAGGCCTGGGAGGTTAAGTCACGTGCTCAAGAGGGCCCCAGGATTGGAAATGGCAACTGCCGCATCCTGCCCTTCGAATCCCCTTCAAGTTCTTTCCTTTTCTCTGTGGTGTCGACCAAGTCCTCATTTCTTCTGTAGCTTCCTTATTCATTGGGTCTATCGCATCAGGTCTGTCTCCCTGCCTCTTTCCCAGCCCCTAATGAGAGTCCACTGGCCCTATGAAGGCAGGGGCTTTTGTCAGTTACATTCCCTGGGGTATCCTGGTGGCATAGAAGAGTACCTGCCTCCCAATGACACAGAATAAACATCTTTTTAAGAAGATTTAATTAATTAACATAACAATAAAAAATTAAAAAAAAAGAAGATTTAATTAATTTATTTATTTGGGAGAGAGACAGTGCTTGCACGGGGTGGGGCGGGTAGGGGGACGGGAAGAGGGAGAGGGAGAGAGAATCCCAACATTCTCCGCGCTGAGTGCGGAGCCGGAGGCAGGGCTCCATCTCACAACCCTGAGATCATGACCTGAGCTGAAACCAAGAGTCAGATGCTTAACTGAGCTACCCAGGAGCTCTAAATAATTTTTTTTTTTTTTTTTAGTGAATGGATAAAAGTAGCTAAAGCAAGATGTCTAATGAAGTGTTTTACCCCAACTTTAGCACCACCTTACGTAGCACCCACAGCTTTTTTTTTTTTTTTTTTTTTTTTAATATAGACAATTCACCTCTTTTGTGTCCAGTGAGGAAATAGTGTTTGGAAATTTTCTGTAGATGAAGCAAGCCCTGTGGCTTTCATCTGAACCAACTCCCTGGGCAGCTTTGGGTTTCTCTCTATCCACCTGACAGGGAGGTGTGTTCAGTTGTTGGTAGGCACAGAAATTCATATTCATTATAAGAGTCGAGCTCTTTGAATACCATTATGGAATGCATTAATGCTATCTCGGGAATCACATCAGTATAATGTCCAAGACACGCTTACGGGTATTCATGCTTTTTGCCATGAGATTTTTCCATATGGCTACCAGCTTCGCATGTGTTTCTGCTCCCAGACAGTAGCACTTGTAAACACTGACACATCCCTCAACCTCTTCTTCAGCCCTCCCTGCCAAACGCCTTCCAAAAATGAGCCCAACTCTGTCTTGACTTTATTTGTGTGCATGTCTTGTGCCATTTTTTCTGTATGCTCCTTATATGGGAATGTTCTAGGATTTTCGTAGATCTTTTTTTTAAATTTTATTTATTTATTTGACACACACACACACACACAGAGTGCACACAGGGGGAGTGGCAGGCAGAGGGAGATGCAGACTCCCCAAAGAGCAGGGAGAGCCCGATGCGGGACTCGATCCCAGGACCCCAGGATCATGACCTGAGCCGAAGGCAGTTGCTTAACCAATTGAGCCACCCAGGCGCGCATTCGTAGATCTTTTTATGTGGGCTTCAATGTCTGCTTCAGTTGCTGTCTTACATAATTATTCTCTCTATTCATATAAAGGTTTGTTGGTTTCAAAAGACTCCACAAACATTTTCTCATCCAATCCCCTGCCCCACCACCCCGGCCCGTGAGGTTAGCAAGACAGGCATAATTATTGGTGATATTTTATAAACGAGTAGTTTGATGCTCAGAGAGGCTGTCTTTTTCGAGGCAACAAGGTAGGAGGAGGGAGAAGTGGGACCAGACCCAAGTCTTCAGAGGACATGCCCCACCCTTTCCCACTGTGCCACCCGGGCCTGGACCCCTGTTGGCTATGTTTCAAGTGCAATGCCATGTATAATTAGGTGCTTAAAACATGTTTTTAAGGCTGGTGTTCTCTGCAGCTAAAGTAATAGTCCATGTGAACAGTGTAAAAATAATTGAGCTAAGGGAACCAAAATATAATCCAAGGCAATCAGAGAGGCTGAAGGGTATCATGTGAGACACAAGGAATAAATAGCTTGGGTGGAGAGAAGATAAATTCTGTGGGGAAAGGCCAGGGACAGACTGAGTGGAAAAGAAAAAAGAAAGCCTTGCATGGGTCTAGTGTTCTTCACTTTCAAATAAATGACCTCCTTTATTCCTCAGACCAAACTCGTAGGTAGATGTTATTAGAATTTCCATTTAATTGAGGAAGGGATAGCAGACCAGAGAGTTTAGTGCTTTTTTCTCAGTTGGTAGAGGTGGAATTTAAAGCAGCTTTTCTGCCTCTGAAGACTGAATTCTTTCAAGTGCTAAGCTTAGATTATTTTTCCTCCAAGATTTTGAAGTCACTCTGGGTCCTTGCGTTATATATAAGTTTTTCTCTAGGGACAATGGCTGCCCTCTGGGCTTCTCCTTTTTTATAATCAGGCCTAGAGGGACACAGTGGCCCACGGGACAAATATGACTTCAAACCCCTGCTCTACCACTCACCAGCTGTGTGAATTTAAGCAAGTTACTTCCCGTCTCTATGCCTCAGTTTGTGATCTGTAAAATGGGGATAAATATAAATCTGGCACATAGGATTGTTTTAAAGATCAAGGGAGATGTATGTCAAGTACTCAGCACGGAGCTGAGAAAACCCTCATTAAATGTTAGTTGTTGTCATTGTGCTGTATAATAAAGCATTTGTCTGCTCTTTGTCTCAGGTTCTAAACTCTTGGAATTTCCTGAATGCTAGGAGCCCTTGGACCACACCTGAGTTAATGCTAACCAGGTAACTCAGGATGGGGCCAGTTGTGGTAGCAGCCTGACCTCCCCACCTCTGGGGAGGGGAGCTGGAGTTTGAGTTCAATCATGCGGCCAATGATTCGGTCAATCGTGCCTGTGTAATAAAATCCCAATGAAAACACTGGATACCCAAAGCTACCCCAAGATTGATGAGCATTCTGAAGTATTGGGAGGGTGACACATCTTGATTCCACAGGGAGAGGGCATGGAAGCAGCTCATTCAGGACTGTTCTAAACCTCACCCTATTGATCTCTTCATGTGGCTATTCCTGATTTGTATCTTATTTTTTTTTTTAAAGCTCCTAGTGTGGAGCCCAGAGTGGGACTTGAACTCTGAGACCCTGAGATCAAGACCTGAGCTGAGATCAAGAGTTGGATGTTTAACCAACTGAGCCACCCAGGCACCCCCTGATTTGTATCTTTTATAGTAAAACCATAATCATAAATATAGCACTTTCTGAGTTCTAGGAATCATTCTAGTGAATTATTAAACCTGAGGGGGTCATGGGAACCCCAATTTCATAGCCAATTGGTCAGAAGTACAGGTGGCCTGGGGACCCCCAAACTAGCAGCTGGTGTCTGAAGTGAGACATTAACTCAGGTGTGGTCCAAGGGCTCCTAGCATTCAGGAAATTCCAAGAGTTTAGAACCTGAGACAAAGAGCAGACAAATGCTTTATTATACAGCACAATGACAACAACTAACATTTAATGAGGGTTTTCTCAGCTCCGTGCTGAGTACTTGACATACATCTCCCTTGATCTTTAAAACAATCCTATGTGCCAGATTTATTATTATCCCCATTTTACAGATCACAAACTGAGGCATAGAGACGGGAAGTAACTTGCTTAAATTCACACAGCTGGTGAGTGGTAGAGCAGGGGTTTGAAGTCATATTTGTCCCGTGGGCCACTGTGTCCCTCTAGGCCTGATTAGAAGTGTGGATGGAGAGTGTGCCCTTCAGCTGTGGAGTCTGTGCTAACCCAGGGGGGTGAGTGGCAGAGGTGAACAGCGTGTTGCACACTCTTCTTATTGGATCAGGCATCGCCCATCCCAGAAAAAGAAACACCTCCCAGAAGGCCAGGTTGTAGGTCATGGGGGCAGGAAAAATAGACCATGTTCAGTCAGAAACTCAAATTTCTCAGCATGTAGGTCTTCTTTGGGCTATGAAAGGGGGTGTCTTTGCAAACATTTCTAGGACTGGAGGCGGGAGTCTGGGGCCGGGGCGGGGGGGTGTCAGGAGCAATAGACTTAGAATCCTATCCCAATTTGTGAGTAATGCTTACTTATTCAAGGACACATTAATTCTGGAATTAAAATAGTGCTGCTACTCCTACTCCTACTACTAAACATTCCAGGTAATCTCCAAAGTGGCTTATTGAAAATTGGCTATTTTGAACCACGCTTCTTTTTCCTGGACATTTGGGGCCCTTCTAAGCTCTCTCATCTCCAGAGCAGAGTCTTCTCCTGATGGCAATCTCCACGTCCTGGACGCCTTCCAAAAACTCGTTGTGTGGATTTTCTGGTCCAGGCTCCATTTAGAGGCCTTGCCCCTGCTCTCCCCATCCACAGGTCCCAGTCCAGGTCAGCACACGGTGACACTGGACGTCTGCCCTTTTCCCCATGGTGGGTATCCTTTTCTCTTTCTCTTCAGAGTTTCAGACGTGCCTCTGTGTAAAAGCCTTCTGCTGCTTCTTGCCAAGATTTTTTTTTGCCTTTCCTAAAAATTCTGCCTCAAGACATAAATCTTCTTTGAAGTCTTTTATGGAGATTTTTGCACCAGAGTGTTCCTATGATTTGTAGCAACTGAACAGCTGTCTCCTCTTCTAGATTTATCTTGGAGGACAAGGAACAGCAGATGAGCCTATGGTAGAAGAAATCAGGAGTATTTACTTCTGCAGTTCTCTAATAAAAATGAGGTTTTTCCTTAAAAACAATGATACTGTTAAAAACTGACAAAATGAGCATTCTCCAGGCAGTCCGAGTTCCCTGACACGTTTGGCTAAGAGTGGCTAGGAGCTGGTGGGAAGACAGCTGACACGGAGCAAAGGTGGCCAGATACGGGGATGTACAGTCTCCAGCCCTGGAGACAGACAGCCTCACTTCTGCGGAGAGGGATGTCCCCAATTCTTAGGTGCCCACAAACTCACCGGCTATGACCTGAGCTTGCTCAATCTTAATTGCCCAACCCATTTAGACCTGTCTGACAATAGGGCTTCTGTTGTAAAAACCAGAGCGATGAACAGTTCCAAAGGTTTCACAATTTTCTCCTTTAACCATGAAATGACACACTTCAGAAGCCCACCTTCTGAGAGCCGAAGCCTTTTCTTTGTGTCCTGATCCAGTCTTTTCCCTTTTAACTGAGAGAGAGTCACTGAAAACGCCTTTGGGTGAGCTATGCAGCTCTCCCTTGTCTGGCGAGCAACCAACTTAGCTTGGTTTTTCTGGCTCTGGTTATCTTTTTTCAGTTTCAAAGCTGTCTCTGCTATTTAAGAAGAGATGTGACCTCGGGTAACCTTACTGAAACTCAGTCCTCTCAGATGAGGATAATAATAGTACTCTCCTCAGAGAATTATTTGAGGATTAAATAAGATAATCCACATAAGCACTTGGTCTAGTACCTGGCACATAGTAAACACTTTATAACTATTAGGGGGAAAAACAAAATGGCTGCAAAATAAACAGAAATCCCTAGAGTGCCATTTGACTTGGACACCTTATTAGCCCTGACATTAGCAAGTACGGGAGGCTTTGTACTTATCTCATCCATTGTGTCATTTGACTCTCATAGCACCTTTCAGGAAATTCAGAGTGGGCATTACTGCTATCACCTCACAGACGAGGAAACTAAGGCAAGGAGACTCGATAGGTCTTAACCTGAGGTCACCAGCGGGTTAGTGACAGGAAGCGTCCTGACTAGTGTTGCCCACTCTGGACCATGGTACTTCCCTCTCAGAACAAAATGTGAACAAAATGTGTGGATGAACAATACATGGTTGACCCAGTAGGCTTGGGTTAACCAAACTCGGCATGTTCTGAAGAAAGGTCTAGCCCTTGACTGGTTCCTGAGAGAGAACTCTAAGCCCATGGAATATCCTGCCTGACAAGAGTGTCTTTATTTATTTGGGGCACTGGGCCATGCCAGATAATCTGTGATCACAGTGCGATTTATGGTGGGGACCTTGGCCATGCTGTCCCAGTTTGGAGATGCTGGAATCTGAATAGCTAAGGTCAGTCATGAGGGTACCCCATGCCTCCGTGACTGACCCCAATAAAATCTCTGGACACCAAGGCTCATGTAAATGTCCCCAATTGGCAATATTTGGCACATATTCTCACACCTTGTTCCTGGGAGAATGAAGTGCTGTCCACAGATGTCCACAGATGACGGGAACCTTACTCCTGGAAGGAAGTAGGAAGGATGGACAGATGGGAAGTAGAGAAAGTTGTGAATCACCCCACAGGTTGGGAAAGCCGCTCCACCACTGTTTTAGTGTCTTCAATTCACTATTATAGATCTAGAAAAATGTGCTATATTCTTGGTTTTGAACAAGTTCATCCTTTGGGAGTGCATCTTTCTCCTCTTGGTTCCCATTTCCTTTTAAAAATGCCAACTTTCTCAGACAGGGTCTGTTTCTTATTGTGGTTCTGACACTTGTGGAACTCTCTCCTCGCTCCATGTGGCCACCATCTGCCATCCTTTGGGTCTCAGCGTCCATGTGACTTCCTCCTGGAAACTTCCCCCTTCCCCCAGTCTAGGGTAGGTTGTCACCCGTGGTGGCTTTAAAATCTGTCAGCTTGATGAGGGCAACCGCATCTTCCAGAACTCCTTTCCCTGTAAGTGTCCAGTCATGATGAGCCACAAAAGAGACTCTTGTAGGAGGTGAGGAGGGTGGACATGAGGCAGCAGCCCTTCTGGAGCTGACAACGTGGTCTTGCACCTGCTGGCTCACCTCACTGGTGGGAGGCAGGGGCTGGCCCCGAGTCCTTCTCCCTTCCAGCTTCTCCCACTCCTGGGCCAGATGTATGCTTTTGTCCATGACTGAGGGGGTGTCTGGGAGGCAACAAGAAGGCTTCTTTATCTCCCCCACTTTACATCCATCTTTCTTTCCCCAATTTCCTGCCCTGTGGGCTCTTCAGGCTCCAGCCTCGGATGTGAAGACAACAGCCGGATGGAAGGTGCTGAGCAGCTCCCACAATTGCATGAGGCCAGTCCCTGTAACAAATCTATCATCTATCTATCTATCTATCTATCTATCTATCTATCTATCTATCTATCATCTATCTATCTATCTATCATCTATCTATCTATCTATCTATCTATCTATCTATCTATCTATCTATATCTATCATCTATCTATCTATCTATCATCTATCTATCTATCTATCTATCATCTATCTATCATCTATCACCTATCATCTATCTATTTACTTATTTACCTACCTACCTACCTATCTTGGATCAGGCTGCTATAACAAAATACCACAGCCTAGGTAGCTTATAAACAACAGAAATTTATTCTCATGGTTCTGGAGGCTGGGAAGTCCAAGATCAAGGCTCTGGCAGATTTGGCATCTGCTGAGGACCCTCTTCGTCATTGATGGCTGTCTTCTCACTGTGTCCTTACCAGGTGGACAAGAGAGGGAGCTCTCTGGGCTCTCTTTTATAAGGACACTAGTCCAGTTCCATTGGGGGTAGGTTTCAGCATATGAATTTGGGGGGACCATCTGGGTCTTTGTCTATCTCTTAGTGGCTCTGCTTCTCTGAACCCTGAGAGATCATGCCAACCATTCCTTCGCTATCCAGACTTCGCATCATCGCCTTTACAACACTGGGCTGTCATTTCCTGCAACTCTCCAAGTGTCACTGAGTTATTCAGGCTTCCCTTAGTGTGGCATCCGTGCCCTGCCCTGAGGCCAGTACTTCATGAGGGCAGGGACGAAGCGTGGCTTGTTCTCTGCTATACTCCCTGAGATACATAGTCTCTGGCATAAATTAGGTGCTCAAGAAATACTTGATACATGAAAAATGGAATGAGTTTTATTTCCATTGAATCTTTTCCCCCCTGTTCAGCAGGAATTTGTTTGATAGTTCATAGCTCAGACATGGACTCACCCCTTGTGCATATACAGGGATGAAAAAGGTCAAGGTGCAGTAATTGAGGGAAGAAATAAGCATTTGGTTTTGGAATCTTTTGGCAAAGTAAAGTGGTTTAAATAATTTAATTGTACTAGATTCTCATGTCTACGTCATTTCCATGCTTTTACCTTTGGGCAGGTAAGCATGCACATGAGCACACCACTCCATCTGCTTTGTTCTCTGCATTTCTTAAGTTGGCTCTAGGGGAGAAAGCCTGGCCAGGCAGCCAAGGCTTTAGGTGCCCCTTGGCCACTGAAGGCTGACTTGCCTTGTTGCGTGGACTCAGGTAAGTTATCTCAGCTCTCAGTTTCCCCTTCTGCAAAATTAGTTGGTAGGACCAGTTGATTCACCATCAGAAACTTTGTATTCCTCTTGTCAGGCTTGCTGCTTCTGCCAGCTTCTACCATTTCATGACCATAGAGCAAAATAGCATAATGTGGGGAAAATGCGCTATGCTCATGAATAAAAGAAGATATTTAAGGTCAAATTCTAAATTCCTGTCCTTGTGCATTTTTTTTTAAATTGTGGTAAAATATATATACCAAGGAACTTTCCATTTTAATCATCTTTAAGTGTACAGCTCCGTGGAACTGAGTACATTCACAATGCTATGCAACCAATCCCACCATCCATCCACAGAACTTTTTCATCATCCCAAACAGAAACTCGGTCCCCATTAAATAACTCAGCATTTCCTCCTCCTCGCGGCCCCCGGCAACCACCATTTTACTTTCTGCCTCTACGCATTTAACTACTCAAGTACCTCAAATAAGTGGAATTATATGATATTTGTCCTTTTTTTGACTGGCTTATTCCCTTAGTGTAATAGCCTCAAGGTCCACCCTTGTTATAGCATGTGTCAGGATTTCCTTTTTTTTTTTTTTCTTAAGGCTGAATAATATTCCATGATAGTATGGATGTAATAATTTTGTTTATCCATTCATCCTTTAATGGGCCCTTAGGTTGTTTCTACTTTTGGCTGTGGTGAATAATCCTGCTATGAATATTGGTGTACTCAAATATCTGTTTGAGTCCCTGCTTTCAATTCTTTTAGGTATATACCTAGTGGTAGGTTTGCTGGATCACATGATGGACTATGTTTAATTTGGGGGGAAATTGCCAAACTGTCTTCTTAGTTCCTAATTTTTAAAGTCTACCATCTCAGAGTCTGCAGCAACAATATTTGGTCATGGGGTTATTAGGTTGCTATTAGAATTGGCTTCCGTCTGTCAACCAGGAAGATGGCCCTTGCCAGACACCGACTCTACTGGTACTTTAATCCTGGACTTCTCAGCCTCTGGAGCTATAAAAAATAAATGTCTCTTGTTTTAAAATAATTGGTATTGAGATCCAGGCCAATTTAGAGAGTTACTGTAAGTGCTTTAGAAGGAGACTGGGGTTCAGGTGGTGGCTTCGTCAAATGCCAGCTGTGTGATCCCGGGGATATCATCAACCACCTTGACTGGTGGTTCCCACATCTGTGAAGTGAGCATACACTTTACTGCCCAGGGTCACTGAGGGGATTAAACACACAGAAAACATTTTGTGTAATGCCCGGCATAGAATAAAGGCTCAATTAAAATCAACCCCCTTCATCCTTTGCATTTCATGGCCATACCCTCTCCACTTGGGTCCACCCTCTGCACCCCACAAAGTCTGTCCTTCTGCTACACTCTTCTCAGAACACTTGTCTGTGTTGGCCCATCTCCATTCTTTCCAGGCCTTCCTCTCTGAAGATACCATTTGGAAAGGAGTTCCTAACATGCTCCTGCCAAGGGCTTAGTAATCCGTAATTTAATGTGCGGGCCTCCCTGGGGCATCTGTTTTTTAACAGGGCTTGAGCTTGCCACGAAAGGTTGTGTGCTAACAGTGTTTCAGACACTTGGTATCGAACCCTGAATGGTAGTGATGGGGTGGTTGACCTCCACTAGGCAGCTTAGATCCTGCTGTGGACCCCACTGTGCACTCTCCCTGGCCTAAAACAGTGCTGGGGTAGACAGAATAATCAACCTGAAAAATTGAACCAGACCGGTCGGTCATGGGAAAAGGAGAGGCGGCACACATTTCTGACCAAACTGATCAGAGGCAAAGTGACATTTCCACAATTGAAATGTTCAACTCACAAAACCCCTGGATTAATTAATAGTCAGGAAAGCAGACCAATACCACTAAGTTGATAAGGAAAATCTGTGTCCTAAGATGGCCGACCGAGCCAGTGGGAAAGTCACAGTCCTTGCTCCGGGGCTCTTCCGGGTTCTTCTCCCTGCTCTGCTTCCCACGCACACCAATCCAGGTTGTTCTCCCTGTCCCACTTTGCGCACGCGCCAAAAGTGCCAAGTATGCGGAAGTAGAGGCGTATAAATTGCTCCCTTTTGCTTGTTCTCCGGGCTCAGACCTTTGGAGACCACTCTCTTCTGAGCCCGCCGGCGTTAAATAAACCACCTATCCTCCAAGATCTCCGAGTGCCGCTTGGTTCTTCCGTTGGGCGATCCAGTCCAGGTTCTGTAACATTTGGTTCCCTGACGGGGAAACCCAGCCGCGCTGGCCCGTTGTTGCCACCAGTTTGGGGCAATGGCAGGGCGGTGACGTAACAAGGGATCATAACGGAGAAGGCACACTCTACCTAATTTTCGGCAGTCTCCCACCCCGGTCACCTCTCGGGCCTGCCCCACTCCGCTGTTCCTGCTGGACTCGAGGAGACTTGGCAGGTGAGGACCTGGTCTCGAAGTCAGATTCCGGTAAGGCCTGAGGCCCCAGGACCCAGACAGGCCCACCCCCATTGGGGTGGAAGGGGAG
>NW_022589808.1:1500190-1500590 GCF_004348235.1 Phoca vitulina
GGGCCACAGTCGGGTCTGTGCACCTAACAACATTTTGCTGGCTTGTGATCAAGGTGTGTACATCTGCATCACCCCGTGCGATCAATCATGCACGCTTGTCAGTCTCTTACCTGATCTTTCAGTCCTCCCCGGGAGAGATGCCCCACTCATACGGAGATCTCCTGGCTACCTCGATGCTCCCCCATGGCCATCCCTCTTATCGTAAGCCTGCTGGCTGCATCAGGTGTTGCCCTCGGCGCCACTGGCGTCAGGATGTCTCAGGTTCAGTACCAGGGGTTAACTCAACAACTCACGGCAGATTTTTCAGCCCTCACTCAGTCAGCCCTGGCCCTGCAGCGCCAACTCGATTCACTGGTCTCAGTGGTCCTCCAAAACAGGCCCGGGCTCGACTTACACACAC